>NW_027043642.1:0-59677 GCF_036013475.1 Columba livia | reverse complement strand
AGAAAGAAGAAAAGAAAGAAAGAAAGAAAGAAAGAAAAAAGAAAGAAAGAAAGAAGAAAGAAAGAAGAAAGAAGTAAGAAAGAAGTAAGAAAGAAGTAGAAAGAAAGAAGAAAGGAAGAAGAAAGAAAGAAGAAAGAAAGATGAAAGAAAGAAGAAAGAAAGAAAAAAGAAAGAAAGAAGAAGAAAGAAGAAAGGAAGAAGAAAGAAAGAAGAAAGAAAGAAGAAGAAAAAAGAAAGAAGAAGATAAAGAAAGAAAGAAAAAGAAAGAAGAAAGAAAAAGAAAGAAAGAAAGAAGAAAGAAAGAAAGAAAGAAGTAGAAAGAAGTAAGAAAGAAAGAAGAAGAATGAAGAAAGAAAGAAGAAAGGAAGAAGAAAGAAAGAAGAAGAAAGAAAGAAGAAAGAAAGAAGAAAGAAAAAAGAAAGAAAGAAGAAAGAAAGAAGAAAGAAAGAAGAAAGAAGAAGAAAGAAGTAAGAAAGAAGAAGAAAGAAGTAAGAAAGAAAGAAGAAAGGAAGAAGAAAGAAGAAGAAAGAAAGAAGAAAGAACGAAGTAAGAAAGAAAGAAGAAAGAAAGAAGAAAGAAGAAAAGAAAGAAGAAAAGAAAGAAGAAAGAAGAATGAAAGAAGTAAGAAAGAAAGAAGAAAGAACAAGAAAGAAATAAGAACAGAAAGAAAAAGGAAAGAAAGAAGAAAGAATGAAAGAAGAGAGAAAGAAGAAAGAAAGAAGAAAGAAAGACGAAAGAAAGAAGAAAGAAGAAAGAAAGAAGTAAGAAAGAATAAGAAGAAAGCAAAAAAGAATAAAGAAAGAAGAAAGAAAGAAGAAAGAAGAAAGAAAGAAGAAAGGAAGAAGTAAGAAAGAAAGAAAGAGAAAAGGAAGAAAGAAAGGAGAAAAAAGAAGGAAAGAAGAAAGAAAGAAAGGAAGAATAAAGAAAGAAGAAAGAAAGAAGAAAGGAAGAAAGAAAGAAGAAATAAAGAAGTAAGAAAGAAGTAAGAAAGAAGTAGAAAGAAAGAAGAAAGGAAGAAGAAAGAAAGAAGAAAGAAGAAGAAAGAAAGAAGAAAGTAAGAAGAAAGAAAGAAGAAAGAAAGAAAGAAGAAAAGAAAGAAAGAAAGAAGAAAGAAATAAGAAAGAAAGAAAGAAGAAAGAAAGAAGAAAGAAGTAAGAAAGAAGTAAGAAAGAAGTAAGAAAGAAAGAAGAAAGGAAGAAGAAAGAAAGAAGAAAGAAAGAAGAAAGAAAGAAGAAAGAAAGAAAAAAGAAAGAAAGAAGAAAGAAAGAAGAAATAAAGAAGAAAGGAGAAAGAAAAAAGAAAGAAAGAAAAAAAGAAGAAAGTAAGAAGAAAGAAAGAAGAAAGAAAGAAGAAAGGAAGAAGAAAGAAAGAAGAAAGAAAGAAGAAAGAAGTAAGAAAGAAGTAAGAAAGAAAGAAGAAAGAATGAAGAAAGAAAGAAGAAAGAAAGAAGAAAGAAAGAAGAAAGAAAGAGAAAGAAGGAAGAAAGAAGAAAGAAAGAAAGAAGAAAGAAAGAAGAAAGAAATAACAAAGAAAGAAGAAAGGAATAAGAAATGAAGAAGAAAGAAAGAAGAAGAAAGATAGAAGAAAGAAATAAAGAAAGAAAGAAGAAAGAAGAAGAAAGAAGAAAGAAGAAAGAAAGAAAGAAGAAAGAAAGAAGAAAGAAAGAAGAAAGAAAGAAGAAGGAAAGAAGGAAGAAAGAAAGAAGAAAGAAAGAAGAAAGAAAATAGAAAGAAGAAAGAAAGAAGAAAGAAAGAAAGAAGAAAGAGAGAAGAAAGAAAGAAGAAAGAAAGAAGAAAGAAGAAAGGAAGAAGAAAGAAGAAAGGAAGAAGAAAGAAAGAAGAAGAAAGAAAGAAGAAATTATGAAAGAAGAGAGAAAGAAGAAAGAAAGAAAGAAGAAAGAAAGGAGAAAGAAAGACGAAAGAAAGAAGAAAGAAGAAAGGAAGTAGAAAGAAAAAAGAAAGAAGAAAAAAGAAAGAAGAAAGAAAGAAGAAAGAAAGCAAGAAGAAAGAAAGAAAGAAGAAAGAAAGAAGAAAGAAGTAAGAAAGAAGAAAGAAAGATGAAAGAAATAAAGAAAGAAAGAAAGAAGAAAGAAAGTAGAAAGAAAGAAGAAAGAAAGAAGAAAGAAAGAAGAAAGAAGACAGAAAGAAAGAAGAAAGAAAGAAAGAAGAAAGAAAGAAGAAAGAAAGAAGAAAGTAGGAAGAAGAAGAAAGAAGAAGAAAGGAAGAAGAAAGAAAGAAGAAAGAAAGAAGAAAGAAGAAAGGAAGAAGAAAGTAGAAAGGAAGAAGAAAGAAAGAAGAAAGGAAGAAGAAAGAAAGAAGAAAGAAAGAAGAAAGAAAGAAGAAAGAAGAAAGGAGAAGAAAGAAAGAAGTAAGGAAGAAGAGAGGAAGAAGAAAGAAAGAAGAAAGAAAGAAAGAAGAAAGAAAGAAGAAAGAAGAAAGAAAGAAGAAAGAAATATGTAAAAAAGAAGTAAGAAAGAAGTAAGAAAGAAAGAAGAAAGAAGGTTGGAACAAAGAAGGAAGAAAGAAAGAAGAAGAAGGAAGAAGAAAGAAGAAAGAAAGAAGAAAGAATGAAAGAAGAAATAAAGAAGTAAGAATGAAAGAAAGAAGGAAGTAAGAAGAAAGAAAGAAGAAAGAAAGAAAGAAAGAAGAAATAAAGAAGTAAGAAAGAAGTAAGAAAGGAGTAAGAAAGAAAGAAGAAAGGAAGAAGAAAGAAAGAAGAAAGAAAGAAGAAAGAAAGAAGAAAGTAAGAAGAAATAAAGAAGAAAGAAAGAAAGAAGAAAAGAAAGAAAGAAAGAAAGAAAGAAAGAAATAAGAAAGAAAGAAGAAGAAAGAAAGAAGAAAGAAGTAAGAAAGAAGTAAGAAAGAAGTAAGAAAGAAAGAAGAAAGGAAGAAGAAAGAAAGAAGAAAGAAAGAAGAAAGAAAGAAGAAAGAAAGAAAAAAGAAAGAAAGAAGAAAGAAAGAAGAAAAGAAGAAAGAAAGAAAAAAGAAAGAAAGAAAAAAAGAAGAAAGTAAGAAGAAAGAAAGAAGAAAGAAAGAAGAAAGGAAGAAGAAAGAAGTAAGAAAGAAGTAAGAAAGAAGTAAGAAAGAAAGAAGAAAGAAAGAAGAAAGGAAGAAGAAAGAAAAAAGAAAGAAGTAAGAAAGAAAGAAGAAAGAAAGAAGAAAGAAGAAAGACAGAAGAAAGAAAGAAGAAAGAAAGAAGAATGAAAGAAGTAAGAAAGAAAGAAGAAAGAAACAAGAAGAAATAAGAAAGAAAGAAAAAGGAAAGAAGAGAGAAGAAGAAAGGAAGAAGAAAGAAAGATGAAAGAAAGAAGAAAGAAGAATGAAAGAATGAAAGAAGTAAGAAAGAAGGAAGAAAGAAACAAGAAGGAAAGAAGAAAGAAGAAAAAGGAAAGAAAGAAGAAAGAATGAAAGAAGAGAGAAGAAGAAAGAATGAAGAAAGAAAGACGAAAGACAGAAGAAAGAAGAAAGAAAGAAGTAAGAAAGAAGTAAGAAAGAATAAGAAAGAAGAAAGAAGAAAGAAAGAAGACAGGAGAAGTAAGAAAGAAAGAAAGAGAAAAGGAAGAAAGAAAGGAGAAAAAAGAAGGAAAGAAGAAAGAAAGAAAAAGAAAGAAAGAAGAAAGAAAGAAGAAATAAAGAAGAAAGGAAGAAAGAAAAAAGAAAGAAAGAAAGAAAGAAGAAAGTAAGAAGAAAGAAAGAAGAAAGAAAGAAGAAAGGAAGAAGAAAGAAAGAAGAAAGAAAGAAGAAAGAAGTAAGAAAGAAGTAAGAAAGAAAGAAGAAAGAATGAAGAAAGAAAGAAGAAAGAAAGAAGAAAGTAAGAAGAAAGAAGGAAGAAAGAAGAAAGAAAGAAAGAAGAAAGAAAGAAGAAAGAAATAAGAAAGAAAGAAGAAAGGAATAAGAAATGAAGAAGAAAGAAAGAAGAAAGAAAGAAAGAAGAAAGAAATAAAGAAGAAAGAAGAAAGAAAGAAGAAAGAAAGAAGAAAGAAAGAAGAAAGAAAGAAAGAAGAAAGAATGAAAGAAGAAAGAAAGTAGAAAGAAAGAAGAAAGAAAGAAGAAGGAAAGATGGAAGAAAGAAAGAAAGAAGAAAGAAAGAATGAAGAAAGAAGAAAGAAAGAAGAAAGAAAGAAGAAAGAAAGAAGAAAGAAGAAAGAAAGAAGAAGAAAGAAAGAAGAAAGAAAGAAGAAAGAAAGAAGAAAGAAAGAAGAAAGTAGAAAGGAAGAAGAAAGAAAGAAGAAAGGAAGAAGAAAGAAAGAAGAAAGAAAGAAGAAAGAAAGAAGAAAGAAGAAAGGAAGAAGAAAGAAAGAAGTAAGGAAGAAGAGAGGAAGAAGAAAGAAAGAGAAAGAAAGAAAGAAGAAAGAAAGAAGAAAGAAGAAAGAAAGAAGAAAGAAAGATGTAAAAAGAGGTAAGAAAGAAGTAAGAATAAAGAAGAAAGAAGTTTGGAACAAAGAAGGAATTAAGAAAGAAGAAAGAAGGAAGAAAGAAAGAAGAAAGAAAGAAGAAAGGAATAAGAAATGAAGAAGAAAGAAAGAAGAAAGAAAGAAAGAAGAAAGAAATAAAGAAGAAAGAAGAAAGAAAGAAGAAAGAAAGAAGAAAGAAAGAAGAAAGAAAGAAAGAAGAAAGAATGAAAGAAGAAAGAAAGTAGAAAGAAAGAAGAAAGAAAGAAGAAGGAAAGATGGAAGAAAGAAAGAAAGAAGAAAGAAAGAATGAAGAAAGAAGAAAGAAAGAAGAAAGAAAGAAGAAAGAAAGAAGAAAGAAGAAAGAAGAAGAAAGAAAGAAAGAAAGAAGAAAGAAAGAAAGAAGAAAGAAAGAAAGAAAGAAGAAAGTAGAAAGGAAGAAGAAAGAAAGAAGAAAGGAAGAAGAAAGAAAGAAGAAAGAAAGAAGAAAGAAAGAAGAAAGAAGAAAGGAAGAAGAAAGAAAGAAGTAAGGAAGAAGAGAGGAAGAAGAAAGAAAGAAGAAAGAAAGAAAGAAAAAGAAAGAAGAAAGAAGAAAGAAAGAAGAAAGAAAGATGTAAAAAAGAAGTAAGAAGAAGTTATGAAATAAAGAAGAAAGAAGTTTGGAAAAAAGAAGGAAGAAAGAAAGAAGAAAGAAGGAAGAAAGAAAGAAGAAAGAAAGAAGAAAGAATGAAAGAAGAAATAAGAAGTAAGAATGAAAGAAAGAAGGAAGTAAGAAGAAAGAAAGAAGAAAGAAAGAAAGAAGAAAGAATGAAAGAAGAAAGAAAGAATAAAGAAAGAAAGAAGAAAGAAAGAAGAAAGAAAGAAGAAAGAAAAAATAAAGAAGAAAGAAAGAAAGAAGAAAGAAAAAGAAAGAAAGTAGAAAGGAAGAAGAAAGAAAGAAGAAGGAAGAAGAAAGAAAGAAGAAAGCGAGAAGACAAGAAAGAAGTAAGAAAGAAGAAAGAAAGAAGAAAGGAAGAAAGAAAGAAGAAATAAGAAGTAAGAAAGAAGTGAGAGAGGAGTAAGAAAGAAAGAAGAAAGGAAGAAGAAAGAAAGAAGAAAGAAAGAAGAAGAAAGATGAAAGTAAGAAGAAAGAAAGAAGAAAGAAAGAAGAATGAGAAAAGAAGAAGAAAGATAAAGAAAGAAAGAAAAAAGAAAGAAGAAAGAAGAAAGAAAGAAGAAAGAAGTAAGAAAGAAGTAAGAAAGAAGTAAGAAAGAAAGAAGAAAGGAAGAAGAAGAAAGAAGAAAGAAAGAAGAAACAAAGAAGAAAGAAAGAAAAAAGAAAGAAGAAACAAAGAAGAAAGAAAGAAAAAAGAAAGAAAGAAGAAAGAAAGAAGAAATAAAGAAGAAAGGAAGAAAGAAAAAAGAAAGAAAGAAAAAAAGAAGAAAGTAAGAAGAAAGAAAGAAGAATGAGAAAAGAAAGAAGAAGATAAAGAAAGAAATAAAAAAGAAAGAAGAAAGAAGAAAGAAAGAAGAAAGAAGTAAGAAAGAAGTAAGAAATAAAGAAGAAAGAATGAAGAAAGAAGAAAGAAGAAAGAAAGAAGAAAGAAAGAAGAAAGAAGGAAGAAAGAAAAAAGAAAGAAAGAAGAAAGAAAGCAGAAAGAAACAAGAAAGAAAGAAGAAAGGAATAAGAAATGAAGAAGAAAGAAAGAAGAAAGCAAGAAAGAATAAAGAAATAAAGAAGAAGAATGAGTGAAGAAAGAAAGAATAAAGAAAGAAAGAAGAAAGAAAGAAGAAAGAAAAAATAAAGAAGAAAGAAAGAAGAAAGAAAGAAGAAAGAAAGTAGAAAGGAAGAAGAAAGAAAGAAGAAAGGAAGAAGAAAGAAAGAAGAAAGAGAGAAGAAAGAAAGAAGTAAGAAAGAAGAAAGAAATAAGAAAGGAAGAAAGAAAGAAGAAATAAAGAAGAAAGAAGTAAGAAACAATTAAGAAAGAAGAAAGGAAGAAGAAAGAATGAGAAAGAAAGAAGAAAGAAAGAAGAAAGTAAGAAGAAAGAAAGAAGAAAGAAAGAAAGAGAGAAAAAAGAAGAAAGTAAGAAGAAAGAAAGAAGAAAGAAGAAGAAAGGAAGAAGAAAGAAGTAAGAAAGAAGTAAGAGAGAAGTAAGAAAGAAAGAAGAAAGAAAGAAGAAAGGAAGAAGAAAGAAAAAAGAAAGAAGTAAGAAAGAAAGAAGAAAGAAAGAAGAAAGAAGAAGAAAGAAGAAAGAAAGAGAAAGAAAGAAGAATGAAGAAGTAAGAAAGAAAGAAGAAAGAAACAAGAAAGAAATAAGAAAGAAAGAAAAAGGAAAGAAGAGAGAAAGAAGAAAGAAAGAAGAAAGAAAGACGAAAGAAAGAAGAAGAAGAAAGAAAGAAGTAAGAAAGAAAGGAAAAAAGAATAAAGAAAGAAGAAGAAAGAAGAAAGGAGAAGAAAGAAAGAAGAAAGAAAGAAGAAAGATAAAGAAAGCAAGAAAAAAGAAAGAAGAAAGAAAGAAGAAAGAAAGAAGAAAGAAGAAAGAAAGAAGTAAGTAAGAAAGAAAAAAGAATGAATAAGGAAAGAGAAAGAAAGAAGAAAGAAAGAAGAAAGAAGGAAGAAAGAAGAAAGAAAGAAAGAAGAAAGAAAGAAGAAAGAAATAAGAAAGAAAGAAGAAAGGAGTAAGAATTGAAGAAGAAAGAAAGAAGAAAGAAAGAAAGAAGAAAGAATAAAGAAGAAGAGAAAGTAAGAAGAAAGAAAGAAGAAAGAAAGAAGAAAGAAGAAGAAAGAAAGAAGAAGGAAAGAAGGAAGAAAGAAAGAAGAAAGAAAGAGAAAGAAAGAAGAAAGAAGAAAGAAGAAGAAAGAAAGAAGAAGAAAGAAAGAGAGAAGAAGAAAGAAGAAAGAAGAAGAAAGAAGAAAGGAAGAAGAAAGAAAGAAGAAGGAAAGAAAGAAGAAAGAAAGAAAGAGAAAGAAAGACGAAAGAAAGAAGAAAGAAGAAAGGAAGAATAAAGAAAAAAGAAAGGAAGAAAAAAGAAAGAAGAAAGAAAGAAGAAAGAAAGAAAGAAGAAAGAAAGAAAGAAGAAAGAAAGAAGAAAGAAGTAAGAAAGAAGAAAGAAAGAAGAAAGAAAGAAAGAAAGAAAGAGAAAGAAAGTAGAAAGACAGAAGAAAGAAAGAAGAAGGAAAGAAGGAAGAAAGAAAGAAAGAAGAAAGAAATAATGAAGAAAGAAGAAAGAAAGAAGAAAGAAAGAAGAAAGAAAGAGAAAGAAGAAAGAAAGAAAGAAGAAAGAAAGAAAGAAGAAAGAAAGAAGAAAGAAGAAGAAAGTCGAAAGGAAGAAGAAAGAAAGAAGAAAGAAGAAGAAAGAGAGAAGAAAGAAAGAAGTAAGAAAGAAGAAAGAAAGAAGAAAGAAGTAAGAAAGAAGTCAAGAAAGAAGTAAGAAAGAAGTAAGAAACAAGTAAGAAAGAAAGAACAAAGGAAGAAGAAAGAAAGAAGAAAGAAAGAAGAAAGAAAGAAGAAAGTAATAAGAAGAAAGGAGAAAGAAAGAAAGAGAGAAAAAAAGAAGAAAGTAGGAAGAAAGAAAGAAGAAAGAAAGAAGAAAGGAAGAAGAAAGGAAGATGAAAGAAGTAAGAAAGAAGTAAGAAAGAAAGAAGTAAGAAAGAAGAAAGAAAGAAGAAAGGAAGAAGAAAGAAAAAAGAAAGAAGTAAGAAAGAAAGAAGAAAGAAAGAAGAAAGAAGAAAGAAAGAAGAAGAAGAAGAAGAAAGAAGAATGAAAGAAGTAAGAAGAAAGAAGAAAGAAACAAGAAAGAAATAGAAAGAAAGAAAAAGGAAAGAAGAGAGAAAGAAGAAAGAAAGAAGAAAGATGAAAGAAAGAAGAAAGAAGAAAGAAAGAAGTAAGAAAGAGAGCAAAAAAGAATAAAGAAAGAAGAAAGAAAGAAGAAAGAAAGAATAAAGAAAGAAGAAAGAAGAAAGAAGAAAAGAAAGAAGAAAGGAAGAAGTAAGAAGAAAGAAAGAGAAAAGGAAGAAAGAAAGGAGAAAAAAGAAGGAAAGAAGAAAGAAAGAAAGGAAGAATAAAGAAAGAAGAAAGAAGAAGAAAGAAGAAGAAAGAAGTAAGAAAGAAGTAAGAAAAGAAAGAAAAAGAATGAAGAAAGAAAGAAGAAAGAAGGAAGAAAGAAGAAAGAAAGAAAGAAGAAAGAAAGAAGAAAGAAATAAGAAAGAAAGAAGAAAGGAATAAGAATGAAGAGGAAAGAAAGAAGAAAGAAAGAAAGAAGAAAGAATAAAGAAGAAAGAAGAAAGAAAGAAGAAAGAAAGAAGAAAGAAAGAAGAAAGAAAGAAGAAAGAAAGAAGAAGGAAAGAAGGAAGAAAGAAGAAGAAAGAAAGAAGAAAGAAAGAAGAAGAAGAAATAAAGAAGAAAGAAAGAAGAAAGAAAGAGAGAAGAAAGAAAGAAGAAAGGAAGAAGAAGAAGAAAGAAGAAGAAGAAAGAAAGAAGAAGGAAAGAAAGAAGAAAGAATGAAAGAAGAGAGAAGAAGAAAGAAAGAAAGAAGAAAGAAAGAAGGAGAAAGAAAGACGAAAGAAAGAAGAAAGAAGAAAGGAAGAATAAAGAAAAGAAGGAAGAAAAAAGAAAGAAGAAAGAAAGAAGAAAGAAAGAAAGAAGAAAGAAAGAAAGAAGAAAGAAAGAAAGAATGAAAGAAAGAAAGAAAGAAAGAAGAAAGAAAGTAGAAAGAAAGAAGAAAGAAAGTAGAAAGGAAAGAAGGAAGAAAGAAAGAAAGAAGAAAGAAATAATGAAGAAAGAAGAAGAAAGAAGAAAGAAAGAAGAAAGAAAGAGAAAGAAGAAAGAAAGAAGAAAGAAAGAAGAAAGAAAGAAAGAGAAAGAAAGAAGAAAGAAAGAAGAAAGTCGAAAGGAAGAAGAAAGAAAGAAGAAAGGAAGAAGAAAGAAAGAAGAAAGAAAGAAGAAAGAAAGAAGAAAGAAGAAAGGAAGAAGAAGAAGAAGTAAGGAAGAAGAGAGGAAGAAGAAAGAAAGAAGAAAGAAGAAAGAAGAAGAAAGAAAGAAGAAATAAAGAAGAAAGAAAGAAGAAGAAAGAAGTAAGAAAGAAGTAAGAAAGATGTAAAAAAGAAGTAAGAAAGAAGTAAGAAAGAAAGAAGAAAGAAAGAAGAAAGAAAGAAGAAAGAAAAAATAAGAAGAAAGAAGAAAGAAGAAAGTAAAAAGAAAGAAAGTAGAAAGGAAGAAGAAAGAAAGAAGAAAGGAAGAAGAAAGAAAGAAGAAAGAGAGAAGAAAGAAAGAAGTAAGAAAGAAGAAAGAAAGAAGAAAGGAAGAAGAAAGAAAGAAGAAGAAAGAAGAAAGAAAGAAGAAAGAAAGAAAAAGAAAGAAAGAAGAAAGAAAGAAGAAATAAAGAGAAAGGAAGAAAGAAAAAGAAAGAAGAAAAAAAGAAGAAAGTAAGAAGAAAGAAAGAAGAAAGAAAGAAGAAAGGAAGAAGAAAGAAAGAAGAAAGAAAGAAGAAAGAAGTAAGAAAGAAGTAGAAAGAAAGAAGAAAGAATGAAGAAAGAAAGAAGAAAGAAAGAAGAAAGAAAGAAGAAAGAAGAAGAAAGAAGGAAGAAAGAAGAAAGAAAGAAAGAAGAAAGAAAGAAGAAAGAAATAACAAAGAAAGAAGAAAGGAATAAGAAATGAGAAGAAAGAAAGAAGAAAGAAAGAAAGAAGAAAGAATAAAGAAGAAAGAAGAAAGAAAGAAGAAAGAAGAAAGAGAAAGAAAGAAAGAAGAAAGAAAGAAGAAAGAAAGAAGAAAGAAAGAAGAAGGAAAGAAGGAAGAAAGAAAGAAGAAAGAAAGAAGAAAGAAAATAGAAAGAAGAAAGAAAGAAGAAAGAAAGAAGAAGAAAGAGAGAAGAAAGAAAGAAGAAAGAAAGAAGAAAGAAGAAAGGAAGAAGAAAGAAGAAGGAAGAAGAAAGAAAGAAGAAGGAAAGAAAGAAGAAATTATGAAAGAAGAGAGAAAGAAGAAGAAAGAAAGAAGAAAGAAAGGAGAAAGAAAGACGAAAGAAGAAGAAAGAAGAAAGGAAGTAGAAAGAAAAAGAAAGAAGAAAAAAGAAAGAAGAAAGAAAGAAGAAAGAAAGAAAGAAGAAAGAAAGAAAGAAGAAAGAAAGAAGAAAGAAGTAAGAAAGAAGAAAGAAAGATGAAAGAAATAAGAAAGAAAGAAAGAAGAAAGAAGTAGAAAGAAAGAAGAAAGAAAGAAGAAAGAAAGAAGAAAGAAGAAAGAAAGAAAGAAGAAAGAAAGAAAGAGAAAGAAAGAAGAAGAAGAAGAAGTAGGAAGGAAGAAGAAAGAAAGAAGAAAGGAAGAAGAAAGAAAGAAGAAAGAAAGAAGAAAGAAGAAAGGAAGAAGAAAGTAGAAAGGAAGAAGAAAGAAAGAAGAAAGGAAGAAGAAAGAAAGAAGAAAGAAAGACGAAAGAAAGAAGAAAGAAGAAAGGAAGAAGAAAGAAAGAAGTAAGGAAGAAGAGAGAAGAAGAAAGAAAGAAGAAAGAAAGAAGAAGAAAGAAAGAAGAAAGAAGAAAGAAAGAAGAAAGAAAGAAGAAAGAAATATGTAAAAAAGAAGTAAGAAAGAAGTAAGAAAGAAAGAAGAAAGAAGGTTGGAACAAGAAGAAGAAAGAAAGAAGAAAGAAGGAAGAAAGAAAGAAGAAAGAAAGAAGAAAGAATGAAAGAAGAAATAAAGAAGTAAGAATGAAAGAAAGAAGGAAGTAAGAAGAAAGAAAGAAGAAAGAAAGAAAGAAAGAAGAAATAAAGAAGTAGAAAGAAGAAAGGAGTAAGAAAGAAAGAAGAAAGGAAGAAGAAAGAAAAGAAGAAAGAAGAAGAAAGAAAGAAGAAAGTAAGAAGAAATAAAGAAGAAAGAAAGAAAGAAGAAAAGAAAGAAAGAAAGAAAGAAAGAAAGAAATAAGAAAGAAAGAAAGAAGAAAGAAAGAAGAAAGAAGTAAGAAAGAAGTAAGAAAGAAGTAAGAAGAAGAAGAAAGGAAGAAGAAAGAAAGAAGAAAGAAAGAAGAAAGAAAGAAGAAGAAAGAAAAAGAAAGAAGAAGAAAGAAAGAAGAAAAGAAAGAAAGAAAGAAAGAAAAAGAAAGAGAGAAAAAAGAAGAAAGTAAGAAGAAAGAAAGAAGAAAGAAAGAAGAAAGGAAGAAGAAAGAAGTAAGAAAGAAGTAAGAAAGAAGTAAGAAAGAAAGAAGAAAGAAAGAAGAAAGGAAGAAGAAAGAAAAAAGAAAGAAGTGAGAAAGAAAGAAGAAGAAAGAAGAAAGAAGAAAGACAGAAGAAAGAAAGAAGAAAGAAAGAAGAATGAAAGAAGTAAGAAAGAAAGAAGAAAGAAACAAGAAAGAAATAAGAAAGAAAGAAAAAGGAAAGAAGAGAGAAAGAAGAAAGGAAGAAGAAAGAAAGATGAAAGAAAGAAGAAAAAAGAAAGAAAGAATGAAAGAAGTAAGAAGAAGAAGAAAGAAACAAGAAGGAAAGAAGAAAGAAGAAAAAGGAAAGAAAGAAGAAAGAATGAAAGAAGAGAGAAAGAAGAAAGAAAGAAGAAAGAAAGACGAAAGACAGAAGAAAGAAGAAAGAAAGAAGTAAGAAAGAAGTAAGAAGAATAAAGAAAGAAGAAAGAAGAAAGAAAGAAGACAGGAAGAAGTAAGAAAGAAGAAAGAGAAAAGAAGAAAGAAAGGAGAAAAAGAAGAAAGAAGAAAGAAAGAAAAAGAAAGAAGAGAAAGAAAGAAGAAATAAAGAAGAAAGGAAGAAAGAAAAAAGAAAGAAAGAAAGAAAGAAGAAAGTAAGAGAAAGAAAGAAGAAAGAAAGAGAAAGAAGAAGAAAGAAAGAAGAAAGAAAGAAGAAAGAAGTAAGAAAGAAGTAAGAAAGAAAGAAGAAAGAATGAAGAAAGAAAGAAGAAAGAAAGAAGAAAGTAAGAAGAAAGAAGGAAGAAAGAAGAAAGAAAGAAAGAAGAAAGAAAGAAGAAAGAAATAAGAAAGAAAGAAGAAAGAATAAGAAATGAAGAAGAAAGAAAGAAGAAAGAAAGAAAGAAGAAAGAAATAAAGAAGAAAGAAGAAAGAAAGAAGAAAGAAGAAGAAAGAAAGAAGAAAGAAGAAGGAAGAAAGAATGAAAGAAGAAAGAAAGTAGAAAGAAAGAGAAGAAAGAAGAAGGAAAGATGGAAGTAAGAAAGAAAGAAGAAAGAAAGAATGAAGAAAGAAGAAAGAAAGAAGAAAGAAAGAAGAAAGAAAGAAGAAAGAAGAAAGAAAGAAGAAAGAAAGAAAGAAGAAAGAAAGAAGAAAGAAAGAAGAAAGAAGAAGAAAGTAGAAAGGAAGAAGAAAGAAAGAAGAAAGGAAGAGAAAGAAAGAAGAAAGAAAGAAGAAAGAAAGAAGAAAGAAGAAAGGAAGAAGAAAGAAAGAAGTAAGGAAGAAGAGGAAGAAGAAAGAAAGAAGAAAGAAAGAAGAAGAAAGAAAGAAGAAAGAGAAAGAAAGAAGAAAGAAAGATGTAAAAAAGAGGTAAGAAAGAAGTAAGAAATAAAGAAGAAAGAAGTTTGGAACAAAGAAGGAATTAAGAAAGAAGAAAGAAGGAAGAAAGAAAGAAGAAAGAAAGAAGAAAGGAATAAGAAATGAAGAACAAAGAAAGAAGAAAGAAAGAAAGAAGAAAGAAATAAAGAAGAAAGAAGAAAGAAAGAAGAAAGAAAGAAGAAAGAAAGAAGAAAGAAAGAAAGAAGAAAGAATGAAAGAAGAAAGAAGTAGAAAGAAAGAAGAAAGAAAGAGAAGGAAGATGGAAGAAAGAAAGAAAGAAGAAAGAAAGAATGAAGAAAGAAGAAAGAAAGAAGAAAGAAAGAAGAAAGAAAGAAGAAAGAAGAAAGAAAGAAGAAAGAAAGAAAGAAAGAAGAAAGAAAGAAAGAAGAAAGAAAGAAGAAAGAAAGAAGAAAGTAGAAAGGAAGAAGAAAGAAAGAAGAAAGGAAGAAGAAAGAAAGAAGAAAGAAAGAAGAAAGAAAGAAGAAAGAGAAAGGAAGAAGAAAGAAAGAAGTAAGGAAGAAGAGAGGAAGAAGAAAGAAAGAAGAAAGAAAGAAAGAAAAAAGAAAGAAGAAAGAAGAAAGAAAGAAGAAAGAAAGATGTAAAAAAGAAGTAAGAAAGAAGTATGAAATAAAGAAGAAAGAAGTTTGGAACAAAGAAGGAAGAAAGAAAGAAGAAAGAAGGAAGAAAGAAAGAAGAAAGAAAGAAGAAAGAATGAAAAGAAGAAATAAAGAAGTAAGAATGAAAGAAAGAAGGAAGTAAGAAGAAAGAAAGAAGAAAGAAAGAAAGAAAGAAGAAATAAAGAAGTAAGAAAGAAGAAAGGAGTAAGAAAGAAAGAAGAAAGGAAGAAGAAAGAAAGAAGAAAGAAAGAAGAAAGAAAGAAGAAAGTAAGAAGAAATAAAGAAGAAAGAAAGAAAGAAGAAAAGAAAGAAAGAAAGAAAGAAAGAAAGAAATAAGAAAGAAAGAAAGAAGAAAGAAAGAAGAAAGAAGTAAGAAAGAAGTAAGAAAGAAGTAAGAAGAAAGAAGAAAGGAAGAAGAAAGAAAGAAGAAAGAAAGAAGAAAGAAAGAAGAAAGAAA
This sequence comes from Columba livia, assembly GCF_036013475.1. NCBI lineage: Eukaryota > Metazoa > Chordata > Aves > Columbiformes > Columbidae > Columba > Columba livia. The sequence goes on along the minus strand of NW_027043642.1, from coordinate 45,745 downwards.
GAAAAAAGAAAGAAAGAAGAAAGAAAGAAGAAAAGAAAGAAAGAAAGAAAGAAAAAAGAAAGAGAGAAAAAAAGAAGAAAGTAAGAAGAAAGAAAGAAGAAGAAAGAAGAAAGGAAGAAGAAAGAAGTAAGAAAGAAGTAAGAAAGAAGTAAGAAAGAAAGAAGAAAGAAAGAAGAAAGGAAGAAGAAAGAAAAAAGAAAGAAGTGAGAAAGAAGAAGAAAGAAAGAAGAAAGAAGAAAGACAGAAGAAAGAAAGAAGAAAGAAAGAAGAATGAAAGAAGTAAGAAAGAAAGAAGAAAGAAACAAGAAAGAAATAAGAAAGAAAGAAAAAGGAAAGAAGAGAGAAAGAAGAAAGGAAGAAGAAAGAAAGATGAAAGAAAGAAGAAAAAAGAAAGAAAGAATGAAAGAAGTAAGAAAGAAGGAAGAAAGAAACAAGAAGGAAAGAAGAAAGAAAGAAAAAGGAAAGAAAGAAGAAAGAATGAAAGAAGAGAGAAAGAAGAAAGAAAGAAGAAAGAAAGACGAAAGACAGAAGAAAGAAGAAAGAAAGAAGTAAGAAAGAAGTAAGAAAGAATAAAGAAAGAAGAAAGAAGAAAGAAAGAAGACAGGAAGAAGTAAGAAAGAAAGAAAGAGAAAAGGAAGAAAGAAAGGAGAAAAAAGAAGGAAAGAAGAAAGAAAGAAAAAAGAAAGGAAGAAGAAAGAAAGAAGAAATAAAGAAGAAGGAAGAAAGAAAAAAGAAAGAAAGAAAGAAAGAAGAAAGTAAGAAGAAAGAAAGAAGAAAGAAAGAAGAAAGGAAGAAGAAAGAAAGAGAAAGAAAGAAGAAAGAAGTAAGAAAGAAGTAGAAAGAAAGAAGAAAGAATGAAGAAAGAAAGAAGAAAGAAAGAAGAAAGTAAGAAGAAAGAAGGAAGAAAGAAGAAAGAAAGAAAGAAGAAAGAAAGAAGAAAGAAATAAGAAAGAAAGAAGAAAGGAATAAGAAATGAAGAAGAAAGAAGAAGAAAGAAGAAAGAGAAAGAAATAAAGAAGAAAGAAGAAAGAAAGAAGAAAGAAAGAAGAAAGAAAGAAGAAAGAAAGAAGGAAGAAAGAATGAAAGAAGAAAGAAAGTAGAAAGAAAGAAGAAAGAAAGAAGAAGGAAAGATGGAAGTAAGAAAGAAAGAAGAAAGAAAGAATGAAGAAAGAAGAAAGAAAGAAGAAAGAAAGAAGAAAGAAAGAAGAAAGAAGAAAGAAAGAAGAAAGAAGAAAGAAGAAAGAAAGAAGAAAGAAAGAAGAAAGAAAGAAGAAAGTAGAAAGGAAGAAGAAAGAAAGAAGAAAGGAAGAAGAAAGAAAGAAGAAAGAAAGAAGAAAGAAAGAAGAAAGAAGAAAGGAAGAAGAAAGAAAGAAGTAAGGAAGAAGAGAGGAAGAAGAAAGAAAGAAGAAAGAAAGAAAGAAGAAAGAAAGAAGAAAGAAGAAAGAAAGAAGAAAGAAAGATGTAAAAAAGAGGTAAGAAAGAAGTAAGAAATAAAGAAGAAAGAAGTTTGAACAAAGAAGGAATTAAGAAAGAAGAAAGAAGGAAGAAAGAAAGAAGAAAGAAAGAAGAAAGGAATACGAAATGAAGAACAAAGAAAGAAGAAAGAAAGAAAGAAGAAAGAAATAAAGAAGAAAGAAGAAAGAAAGAAGAAAGAAAGAGAAAGAAAGAAGAAAGAAAGAAAGAAGAAAGAATGAAAGAAGAAAGAAAGTAGAAAGAAAGAAGAAAGAAAGAAGAAGGAAAGATGAAGAAAGAAAGAAAGAAGAAAGAAAGAATGAAGAAAGAAGAAAGAAAGAAGAAAGAAAGAAGAAAGAAAGAAGAAAGAAGAAAGAAGAAGAAAGAAAGAAAGAAAGAAGAAAGAAAGAAAGAAGAAAGAAAGAAGAAAGAAAGAAGAAAGTAGAAAGGAAGAAGAAAGAAAGAAGAAAGGAAGAAGAAAGAAAGAAGAAAGAAAGAAGAAAGAAAGAAGAAAGAAGAAAGGAAGAAGAAAGAAAGAAGTAAGGAAGAAGAGAGGAAGAAGAAAGAAAGAAGAAAGAAAGAAAGAAAAAAGAAAGAAGAAAGAGAAAGAAAGAAGAAAGAAAGATGTAAAAAAGAAGTAAGAAAGAGTAAGAAAGAAAGAAAAAGAAGTTTGGAACAAAGAAGGAAGAAAGAAAGAAGAAAGAAGGAAGAAAGAAAGAAGAAAGAAAGAAGAAAGAATGAAAGAAGAAATAAAGAAGTAAGAATGAAAGAAAGAAGGAAGTAAGAAGAAAGAAAGAAGAAAGAAAGAAAGAAAGAAGAAATAAAGAAGTAAGAAAGAAGAAAGGAGTAAGAAAGAAAGAAGAAAGGAAGAAGAAAGAAAGAAGAAAGAAAGAAGAAAGAAAGAAGAAAGTAAGAAGAAATAAAGAAGAAAGAAAGAAAGAAGAAAGAAAGAAAGAAAGAAAGAAAGAAAGAAATAAGAAAGAAAGAAAGAAGAAAGAAAGAAGAAAGAAGTAAGAAAGAAGTAAGAAAGAAGTAAGAAAGAAAGAAGAAAGGAAGAAGAAAGAAAGAAGAAAGAAAGAAGAAAGAAAGAAGAAAGAAAGAAAAAAGAAAGAAAGAAGAAAGAAAGAAGAAAGAAAGAAAGAAAGAAAGAAAAAAGAAAGAGAGAAAAAAAGAAGAAAGTAAGAAGAAAGAAAGAAGAAAGAAAGAAGAAAGGAAGAAGAAAGAAGTAAGAAAGAAGTAAGAAAGAAGTAAGAAAGAAAGAAGAAAGAAAGAAGAAAGGAAGAAGAAAGAAAAAAGAAAGAAGTGAGAAAGAAAGAAGAAAGAAAGAAGAAAGAAGAAAGACAGAAGAAAGAAAGAAGAAAGAAAGAAGAATGAAAGAAGTAAGAAAGAAAGAAGAAAGAAACAAGAAAGAAATAAGAAAGAAAGAAAAAGGAAAGAAGAGAGAAAGAAGAAAGGAAGAAGAAAGAAAGATGAAAGAAAGAAGAAAAAAGAAAGAAAGAATGAAAGAAGTAAGAAAGAAGGAAGAAAGAAACAAGAAGGAAAGAAGAAAGAAAGAAAAAGGAAAGAAAGAAGAAAGAATGAAAGAAGAGAGAAAGAAGAAAGAAAGAAGAAAGAAAGACGAAAGACAGAAGAAAGAAGAAAGAAAGAAGTAAGAAAGAAGTAAGAAAGAATAAAGAAAGAAGAAAGAAGAAAGAAAGAAGACAGGAAGAAGTAAGAAAGAAAGAAAGAGAAAAGGAAGAAAGAAAGGAGAAAAAAGAAGGAAAGAAGAAAGAAAGAAAAAAGAAAGAAAGAAGAAAGAAAGAAGAAATAAAGAAGAAAGGAAGAAAGAAAAAAGAAAGAAAGAAAGAAAGAAGAAAGTAAGAAGAAAGAAAGAAGAAAGAAAGAAGAAAGGAAGAAGAAAGAAAGAAGAAAGAAAGAAGAAAGAAGTAAGAAAGAAGTAAGAAAGAAAGAAGAAAGAATGAAGAAAGAAAGAAGAAAGAAAGAAGAAAGTAAGAAGAAAGAAGGAAGAAAGAAGAAAGAAAGAAAGAAGAAAGAAAGAAGAAAGAAATAAGAAAGAAAGAAGAAAGGAATAAGAAATGAAGAAGAAAGAAAGAAGAAAGAAAGAAAGAAGAAAGAAATAAAGAAGAAAGAAGAAAGAAAGAAGAAAGAAAGAAGAAAGAAAGAAGAAAGAAAGAAGGAAGAAAGAATGAAAGAAGAAAGAAAGTAGAAAGAAAGAAGAAAGAAAGAAGAAGGAAAGATGGAAGTAAGAAAGAAAGAAGAAAGAAAGAATGAAGAAAGAAGAAAGAAAGAAGAAAGAAAGAAGAAAGAAAGAAGAAAGAAGAAAGAAAGAAGAAAGAAAGAAAGAAGAAAGAAAGAAGAAAGAAAGAAGAAAGAAAGAAGAAAGTAGAAAGGAAGAAGAAAGAAAGAAGAAAGGAAGAAGAAAGAAAGAAGAAAGAAAGAAGAAAGAAAGAAGAAAGAAGAAAGGAAGAAGAAAGAAAGAAGTAAGGAAGAAGAGAGGAAGAAGAAAGAAAGAAGAAAGAAAGAAAGAAGAAAGAAAGAAGAAAGAAGAAAGAAAGAAGAAAGAAAGATGTAAAAAAGAGGTAAGAAAGAAGTAAGAAATAAAGAAGAAAGAAGTTTGGAACAAAGAAGGAATTAAGAAAGAAGAAAGAAGGAAGAAAGAAAGAAGAAAGAAAGAAGAAAGGAATAAGAAATGAAGAACAAAGAAAGAAGAAAGAAAGAAAGAAGAAAGAAATAAAGAAGAAAGAAGAAAGAAAGAAGAAAGAAAGAAGAAAGAAAGAAGAAAGAAAGAAAGAAGAAAGAATGAAAGAAGAAAGAAAGTAGAAAGAAAGAAGAAAGAAAGAAGAAGGAAAGATGGAAGAAAGAAAGAAAGAAGAAAGAAAGAATGAAGAAAGAAGAAAGAAAGAAGAAAGAAAGAAGAAAGAAAGAAGAAAGAAGAAAGAAAGAAGAAAGAAAGAAAGAAAGAAGAAAGAAAGAAAGAAGAAAGAAAGAAGAAAGAAAGAAGAAAGTAGAAAGGAAGAAGAAAGAAAGAAGAAAGGAAGAAGAAAGAAAGAAGAAAGAAAGAAGAAAGAAAGAAGAAAGAAGAAAGGAAGAAGAAAGAAAGAAGTAAGGAAGAAGAGAGGAAGAAGAAAGAAAGAAGAAAGAAAGAAAGAAAAAAGAAAGAAGAAAGAAGAAAGAAAGAAGAAAGAAAGATGTAAAAAAGAAGTAAGAAAGAAGTATGAAATAAAGAAGAAAGAAGTTTGGAACAAAGAAGGAAGAAAGAAAGAAGAAAGAAGGAAGAAAGAAAGAAGAAAGAAAGAAGAAAGAATGAAAGAAGAAATAAAGAAGTAAGAATGAAAGAAAGAAGGAAGTAAGAAGAAAGAAAGAAGAAAGAAAGAAAGAAGAAAGAATGAAAGAAGAAAGAAAGAATAAAGAAAGAAAGAAGAAAGAAAGAAGAAAGAAAGAAGAAAGAAAAAATAAAGAAGAAAGAAAGAAAGAAGAAAGAAAAAAGAAAGAAAGTAGAAAGGAAGAAGAAAGAAAGAAGAAGGAAGAAGAAAGAAAGAAGAAAGAGAGAAGAAAGAAAGAAGTAAGAAAGAAGAAAGAAAGAAGAAAGGAAGAAAGAAAGAAGAAATAAGAAGTAAGAAAGAAGTGAGAGAGGAGTAAGAAAGAAAGAAGAAAGGAAGAAGAATGAGAAAAGAAAGAAGAAAGATAAAGAAAGAAAGAAAAAAGAAAGAAGAAAGAAGAAAGAAAGAAGAAAGAAGTAAGAAAGAAGTAAGAAAGAAGTAAGAAAGAAAGAAGAAAGGAAGAAGAAAGAAAGAAGAAAGAAAGAAGAAACAAAGAAGAAAGAAAGAAAAAAGAAAGAAGAAACAAAGAAGAAAGAAAGAAAAAAGAAAGAAAGAAGAAAGAAAGAAGAAATAAAGAAGAAAGGAAGAAAGAAAAAAGAAAGAAAGAAAAAAAGAAGAAAGTAAGAAGAAAGAAAGAAGAAAGAAAGAAGAAAGGAAGAAGAAAGAAAGAAGAAAGAAAGAAGAATGAGAAAAGAAAGAAGAAAGATAAAGAAAGAAATAAAAAAGAAAGAAGAAAGAAGAAAGAAAGAAGAAAGAAGTAAGAAAGAAGTAAGAAATAAAGAAGAAAGAATGAAGAAAGAAGAAAGAAGAAAGAAAGAAGAAAGAAAGAAGAAAGAAGGAAGAAAGAAAAAAGAAAGAAAGAAGAAAGAAAGCAGAAAGAAACAAGAAAGAAAGAAGAAAGGAATAAGAAATGAAGAAGAAAGAAAGAAGAAAGCAAGAAAGAATAAAGAAATAAAGAAGAAAGAATGAGTGAAGAAAGAAAGAATAAAGAAAGAAAGAAGAAAGAAAGAAGAAAGAAAGAAGAAAGAAAAAATAAAGAAGAAAGAAAGAAGAAAGAAAGAAGAAAGAAAGTAGAAAGGAAGAAGAAAGAAAGAAGAAAGGAAGAAGAAAGAAAGAAGAAAGAGAGAAGAAAGAAAGAAGTAAGAAAGAAGAAAGAAATAAGAAAGGAAGAAAGAAAGAAGAAATAAAGAAGTAAGAAAGAAGTAAGAAACAATTAAGAAAGAAGAAAGGAAGAAGAAAGAATGAAGAAAGAAAGAAGAAAGAAAGAAGAAAGTAAGAAGAAAGAAAGAAGAAAGAAAGAAAGAGAGAAAAAAAGAAGAAAGTAAGAAGAAAGAAAGAAGAAAGAAAGAAGAAAGGAAGAAGAAAGAAGTAAGAAAGAAGTAAGAGAGAAGTAAGAAAGAAAGAAGAAAGAAAGAAGAAAGGAAGAAGAAAGAAAAAAGAAAGAAGTAAGAAAGAAAGAAGAAAGAAAGAAGAAAGAAGAAAGAAAGAAGAAAGAAAGAAGAAAGAAAGAAGAATGAAAGAAGTAAGAAAGAAAGAAGAAAGAAACAAGAAAGAAATAAGAAAGAAAGAAAAAGGAAAGAAGAGAGAAAGAAGAAAGAAAGAAGAAAGAAAGACGAAAGAAAGAAGAAAGAAGAAAGAAAGAAGTAAGAAAGAAAGGAAAAAAGAATAAAGAAAGAAGAAAGAAAGAAGAAAGGAAGAAGAAAGAAAGAAGAAAGAAAGAAGAAAGATAAAGAAAGCAAGAAAAAAGAAAGAAGAAAGAAAGAAGAAAGAAAGAAGAAAGAAGAAAGAAAGAAGTAAGTAAGAAAGAAAAAAGAATGAATAAGGAAAGAAGAAAGAAAGAAGAAAGAAAGAAGAAAGAAGGAAGAAAGAAGAAAGAAAGAAAGAAGAAAGAAAGAAGAAAGAAATAAGAAAGAAAGAAGAAAGGAGTAAGAATTGAAGAAGAAAGAAAGAAGAAAGAAAGAAAGAAGAAAGAAATAAAGAAGAAAGAAGAAAGTAAGAAGAAAGAAAGAAGAAAGAAAGAAGAAAGAAAGAAGAAAGAAAGAAGAAGGAAAGAAGGAAGAAAGAAAGAAGAAAGAAAGAAGAAAGAAAGAAGAAAGAAGAAAGAAAGAAGAAAGAAAGAAAGAAGAAAGAAAGAGAGAAGAAAGAAAGAAGAAAGGAAGAAGAAAGAAGAAAGGAAGAAGAAAGAAAGAAGAAGGAAAGAAAGAAGAAAGAAAGAAAGGAGAAAGAAAGACGAAAGAAAGAAGAAAGAAGAAAGGAAGAATAAAGAAAAAAGAAAGGAAGAAAAAAGAAAGAAGAAAGAAAGAAGAAAGAAAGAAAGTAGAAAGAAAGAAAGAAGAAAGAAAGCAGAAAGAAGTAAGAAAGAAGAAAGAAAGAAGAAAGAAAGAAAGAAAGAAAGAAGAAAGAAAGTAGAAAGACAGAAGAAAGAAAGAAGAAGGAAAGAAGGAAGAAAGAAAGAAAGAAGAAAGAAATAATGAAGAAAGAAGAAAGAAAGAAGAAAGAAAGAAGAAAGAAAGAAGAAAGAAGAAAGAAAGAAAGAAGAAAGAAAGAAAGAAGAAAGAAAGAAGAAAGAAAGAAGAAAGTCGAAAGGAAGAAGAAAGAAAGAAGAAAGGAAGAAGAAAGAGAGAAGAAAGAAAGAAGTAAGAAAGAAGAAAGAAAGAAGAAAGGAAGAAAGAAAGAAGAAATAAAGAAGTAAGAAAGAAGTAAGAAACAAGTAAGAAAGAAAGAACAAAGGAAGAAGAAAGAAAGAAGAAAGAAAGAAGAAAGAAAGAAGAAAGTAATAAGAAAGAAAGGAGAAAGAAAGAAAGAGAGAAAAAAAGAAGAAAGTAAGAAGAAAGAAAGAAGAAAGAAAGAAGAAAGGAAGAAGAAAGGAAGATGAAAGAAGTAAGAAAGAAGTAAGAAAGAAGTAAGAAAGAAAGAAGAAAGAAAGAAGAAAGGAAGAAGAAAGAAAAAAGAAAGAAGTAAGAAAGAAAGAAGAAAGAAAGAAGAAAGAAGAAAGAAAGAAGAAAGAAAGAAGAAAGAAAGAAGAATGAAAGAAGTAAGAAAGAAAGAAGAAAGAAACAAGAAAGAAATAAGAAAGAAAGAAAAAGGAAAGAAGAGAGAAAGAAGAAAGAAAGAAGAAAGATGAAAGAAAGAAGAAAGAAGAAAGAAAGAAGTAAGAAAGAGAGCAAAAAAGAATAAAGAAAGAAGAAAGAAAGAAGAAAGAAAGAATAAAGAAAGAAGAAAGAAGAAAGAAGAAAGAAAGAAGAAAGGAAGAAGTAAGAAAGAAAGAAAGAGAAAAGGAAGAAAGAAAGGAGAAAAAAGAAGGAAAGAAGAAAGAAAGAAAGGAAGAATAAAGAAAGAAGAAAGAAAGAAGAAAGGAAGAAGAAAGAAGTAAGAAAGAAGTAAGAAAGAAAGAAAAAAGAATGAAGAAAGAAAGAAGAAAGAAGGAAGAAAGAAGAAAGAAAGAAAGAAGAAAGAAAGAAGAAAGAAATAAGAAAGAAAGAAGAAAGGAATAAGAAATGAAGAGGAAAGAAAGAAGAAAGAAAGAAAGAAGAAAGAAATAAAGAAGAAAGAAGAAAGAAAGAAGAAAGAAAGAAGAAAGAAAGAAGAAAGAAAGAAGAAAGAAAGAAGAAGGAAAGAAGGAAGAAAGAAAGAAGAAAGAAAGAAGAAAGAAAGAAGAAAGAAGAAATAAAGAAGAAAGAAAGAAGAAAGAAAGAGAGAAGAAAGAAAGAAGAAAGGAAGAAGAAAGAAGAAAGGAAGAAGAAAGAAAGAAGAAGGAAAGAAAGAAGAAAGAATGAAAGAAGAGAGAAAGAAGAAAGAAAGAAAGAAGAAAGAAAGAAAGGAGAAAGAAAGACGAAAGAAAGAAGAAAGAAGAAAGGAAGAATAAAGAAAAAAGAAAGGAAGAAAAAAGAAAGAAGAAAGAAAGAAGAAAGAAAGAAAGAAGAAAGAAAGAAAGAAGAAAGAAAGAAAGAATGAAAGAAAGAAAGAAAGAAAGAAGAAAGAAAGTAGAAAGAAAGAAGAAAGAAAGTAGAAGGAAAGAAGGAAGAAAGAAGAAAGAAGAAAGAAAGAAGAAAGAAAGAAGAAAGAAAGAAAGAAGAAAGAAAGAAGAAAGAAAGAAGAAAGTCGAAAGGAAGAAGAAAGAAAGAAGAAAGGAAGAAGAAAGAAAGAAGAAAGAAAGAAGAAAGAAAGAAGAAAGAAGAAAGGAAGAAGAAAGAAAGAAGTAAGGAAGAAGAGAGGAAGAAGAAAGAAAGAAGAAAGAAGAAAGAAAGAAGAAAGAAAGAAGAAATAAAGAAGAAAGAAAGAAAGAAGAAAGAAGTAAGAAAGAAGTAAGAAAGATGTAAAAAAGAAGTAAGAAAGAAGTAAGAAAGAAAGAAGAAAGAAAGAAGAAAGAAAGAAGAAAGAAAAAATAAAGAAGAAAGAAAGAAAGAAGAAAGTAAAAAGAAAGAAAGTAGAAAGGAAGAAGAAAGAAAGAAGAAAGGAAGAAGAAAGAAAGAAGAAAGAGAGAAGAAAGAAAGAAGTAAGAAAGAAGAAAGAAAGAAGAAAGGAAGAAGAAAGAAAAAAGAAAGAAGTACGAAAGAAAGAAGAAAGAAAGAATAAAGAAGAAAGAAAGAAGAAAGAAAGAAGAAAGAAAGAAGAATGAAAGAAGTAAGAAAGAAAGAAGAAAGAAACAAGAAAGAAATAAGAAAGAAAGAAAAAGGAAAGAAGAGAGAAAGAAGAAAGAAAGAAGAAAGAAAGACGAAAGAAAGAAGAAAGAAGAAAGAAAGAAGTAAGAAAGAGAGCAAAAAAGAATAAAGAAAGAAGAAAGAAAGAAGAAAGAAAGAATAAAGAAAGAAGAAAGAAGAAAGAAAGAAGAAAGGAAGAAGTAAGAAAGAAAGAAAGAGAAAAGGAAGAAAGAAAGGAGAAAAAAGAAGGAAAGAAGTAAGAAAGAAAGGAAGAATAAAGAAAGAAGAAAGAAAGAAGAAAAAAAGAAGAAAGGAAGAAGAAAGAAAGAAGAAAGAAAGAAGAAAGATAGAGAAAGAAAGAAGAAAGAAAGAAGAAAGAAGTAAGAAAGAAGTAAGAAAGAAAGAAAAAAGAATGAAGAAAGAAAGAAGAAAGAAAGAAGAAAGAAAGAAGAAAGAAGGAAGAAAGAAGAAAGAAAGAAAGAAGAAAGAAAGAAGAAAGAAATAAGAAAGAAAGAAGAAAGGAATAAGAAATGAAGAGGAAAGAAAGAAGAAAGAAAGAAAGAAGAAAGAAATAAAGAAGAAAGAAGAAAGAAAGAAGAAAGAAAGAAGAAAGGAAGAAGAAAGAAAGAAGAAAGAAATAAGAAGGAAAGAAGGAAGAAAGAAAGAAGAAAGAAAGAAGAAAGAAAGAAGAAAGAAGAAAGAAAGAAGAAAGAAAGAAAGAAGAAAGAAAGAGAGAAGAAAGAAAGAAGAAAGGAAGAAGAAAGAAGAAAGGAAGAAGAAAGAAAGAAGAAGGAAAGAAAGAAGAAAGAATGAAAGAAGAGAGAAAGAAGAAAGAAAGAAGAAAGAAAGAAAGGAGAAAGAAAGACGAAAGAAAGAAGAAAGAAGAAAGGAAGAATAAAGAAAAAAGAAAGGAAGAAAAAAGAAAGAAGAAAGAAAGAAGAAAGAAAGAAAGAAGAAAGAAAGAAAGAAGAAAGAAAGAAAGAATGAAAGAAAGAAGAAAGAAGTAAGAAAGAAGAAAGAAAGAAGAAAGAAAGAAAGAAAGAAAGAAAGAAGAAAGAAAGTAGAAAGAAAGAAGAAAGAAAGAAGAAGGAAAGAAGGAAGAAAGAAAGAAAGAAGAAAGAAATAATGAAGAAAGAAGAAAGAAAGAAGAAAGAAAGAAGAAAGAAAGAAGAAAGAAGAAGGAAAGAAGAAAGAAAGAAAGAAGAAAGAAAGAAAGAAGAAAGAAAGAAGAAATAAAGAAGAAAGTCGAAAGGAAGAAGAAAGAAAGAAGAAAGGAAGAAGAAAGAAAGAAGAAAGAAAGGAGAAAGAAGAAAGGAAGAAGAAAGAAAGAAGTAAGGAAGAAGAGAGGAAGAAGAAAGAAAGAAGAAAGAAAGAAAGAAGAAAGAAAGAAGAAAGAAGAAAGAAAGAAGAAAGAAAGAAGAAAAAAAGAACAAAGAAAGAAAGAAGAAAGAAGTAAGAAAGAAGTAAGAAAGATGTAAAAAAGAAGTAAGAAAGAAGTAAGAAAGAAAGAAGAAAGAAGGTTGGAACAAAGAAGGAAGAAAGAAAGAAGAAAGAAGGAAGAAAGAAAGAATAAAGAAAGAAGAAAGAATGAAAGAAGAAAGAAAGAAGTAAGAATGAAAGAAAGAAGGAAGTAAGAAGAAAGAAAGAAGAAAGAAAGAAAGAAGAAAGAATGAAAGAAGAAAGAAAGAATAAAGAAAGAAAGAAGAAAGAAAGAAGAAAGAAAGAAGAAAGTAAGAAGAAAGAAAGAAGAAAGAAAGAAGAAAAGAAAGAAAGAAAGAAAAAAGAAAGAGAGAAAAAAAGAAGAAAGTAAGAAGAAAGAAAGAAGAAAGAGAGAAGAAAGGAAGAAGAAAGAAGTAAGAAAGAAGTAAGAAAGAAGTAAGAAAGAAAGAAGAAAGGAATAAGAAATGAAGAAGAAAGAAAGAAGAAAGAAAGAAAGAAGAAAGAAATAAAGAAGAAAGAAGAAAGAAAGAAGAAAGGAAGAAGAAAGAAAGAAAGAAGAAAGAAAGAAGAAAGAAAGAAGAAAGAAAGAAGAAAGAAAGAAGAAGAAGGAAGAAAGAAAGAAGAAAGAAAGAAGAAAGAAAGAAGAAAGAAGAAAGAAAGAAGAAAGAAAGAAAAAAGAAAGAAAGAGAGAAGAAAGAAAGAGGTAAGAAAGAAGAAAGAAGAAAGGAAGAAGAAAGAAGGAAGGAAGAAGAAAGAAAGAAGAAGGAAAGAAAGAAGAAAGAATGAAAGAAGAGAGAAAGAAGAAAGAAAGAAAGAAGAAAGAAAGAAAGGAGAAAGAAAGACGAAAGAAAGAAGAAAGAAGAAAGGAAGAATAAAGAAAAAAGAAAGGAAGAAAAAAGAAAGAAGAAAGAAAGAAGAAAGAAAGAAAGAAGAAAGAAAGAAAGAAGAAAGAAAAAAGAAAGAAGACAGAAGAAAGAAAGAATAAAGTAGAAAGGAAGAAGAAAGAAAGAAGAAAGGAAGAAGAAAGAAAGAAGAAAGAAAGAAGAAAGAAAGAAGAAAGAAGAAAGGAAGAAGAAAGAAAGAAGTAAGGAAGAAGAGAGGAAGAATAAAGAAAGAAGAAAGAAAGAAAGAAGAAAGAAAGAAGAAAGAAGAAAGAAAGAAGAAAGAAAGAAGAAATAAAGAAGAAAGAAAGAAAGAAGAAAGAAGTAAGAAAGAAGTAAGAAAGATGTAAAAAAGAAGTAAGAAAGAAGTAAGAAAGAAAGAAGAAAGAAGGTTGGAACAAAGAAGGAAGAAAGAAAGAAGAAAGAAGGAAGAAAGAAAGAAGAAAGAAAGAAAGAAGAAAGAAAAAATAAAGAAGAAAGAAAGAAAGAAGAAAAAAAAAGAAAGAAAGTAGAAAGGAAGAAGAAAGAAAGAAGAAAGGAAGAAGAAAGAAAGAAGAAAGAGAGAAGATAGAAAGAAGTAAGAAAGAAGAAAGAAAGAAGAAAGGAAGAAAGAAAGAAGAAATAAAGAAGTAAGAAAGAAGTAAGAAAGAAGTAAGAAAGAAGAAAGAGAGAAAGGAGAAAGAAAGAAGAAAGAAGAAAGAAAGAAGAAAGAAAGAAGAAAGAAAGAAGAAAGAAAGAAAAAGGAAAGAAGAGAGAAAGAAGAAAGAAAGAAGAAAGATGAAAGAAAGAAGAAAGAAGAAAGAAAGAAGTAAGAAAGAGAGCAAAAAAGAATAAAGAAAGAAGAAAGAAAGAAGAAAGAAAGAATAAAGAAAGAAGAAAGAAGAAAGAAGAAAGAAGAAAGAAAGAAGAAAGGAAGAAGTAAGAAAGAAAGAAAGAGAAAAGGAAGAAAGAAAGGAGAAAAAAGAAGGAAAGAAGAAAGAAAGAAAGGAAGAATAAAGAAAGAAGAAAGAAAGAAGAAAGGAAGAAGAAAGAAGTAAGAAAGAAGTAAGAAAGAAAGAAAAAAGAATGAAGAAAGAAAGAAGAAAGAAGGAAGAAAGAAGAAAGAAAGAAAGAAGAAAGAAAGAAGAAAGAAATAAGAAAGAAAGAAGAAAGGAATAAGAAATGAAGAGGAAAGAAAGAAGAAAGAAAGAAAGAAGAAAGAAATAAAGAAGAAAGAAGAAAGAAAGAAGAAAGAAAGAAGAAAGAAAGAAGAAAGAAAGAAGAAAGAAAGAAGAAGGAAAGAAGGAAGAAAGAAAGAAGAAAGAAAGAAGAAAGAAAGAAGAAAGAAGAAATAAAGAAGAAAGAAAGAAGAAAGAAAGAGAGAAGAAAGAAAGAAGAAAGGAAGAAGAAAGAAGAAAGGAAGAATAAAGAAAAAAGAAAGGAAGAAAAAAGAAAGAAGAAAGAAAGAAGAAAGAAAGAAAGAAGAAAGAAAGAAAGAAGAAAGAAAGAAAGAATGGAAGAAAGAAAGAAAGAAAGAAGAAAGAAAGTAGAAAGAAAGAAGAAAGAAAGTAGAAGGAAAGAAGGAAGAAAGAAAGAAAGAAGAAAGAAATAATGAAGAAAGAAGAAAGAAAGAAGAAAGAAAGAAGAAAGAAAGAAGAAAGAAGAAAGAAAGAAGAAAGAAAGAAGAAAGAAAGAAAGAAGAAAGAAAGAAGAAAGAAAGAAGAAAGTCGAAAGGAAGAAGAAAGAAAGAAGAAAGGAAGAAGAAAGAAAGAAGAAAGAAAGAAGAAAGAAAGAAGAAAGAAGAAAGGAAGAAGAAAGAAAGAAGTAAGGAAGAAGAGAGGAAGAAGAAAGAAAGAAGAAAGAAGAAAGAAAGAAGAAAGAAAGAAGAAAGAAAGAAGAAAGAAAGAAGAAAGAAAGAATAAAGAAGAAAGAAAGAAGAAAGAAAGAAGAAAGAAAGAAGAATGAAAGAGGTAAGAAAGAAAGAAGAAAGAAACAAGAAAGAAATAAGAAAGAAAGAAAAAGGAAAGAAGAGAGAAAGAAGAAAGAAAGAAGAAAGAAAGACGAAAGAAAGAAGAAAGAAGAAAGAAAGAAGTAAGAAAGAGAGCAAAAAAGAATAAAGAAAGAAGAAAGAAAGAAGAAAGAAAGAATAAAGAAAGAAGAAAGAAGAAAGAAAGAAGAAAGGAAGAAGTAAGAAAGAAAGAAAGAGAAAAGGAAGAAAGAAAGGAGAAAAAAGAAGGAAAGAAGTAAGAAAGAAAGGAAGAATAAAGAAAGAAGAAAGAAAGAAGAAAGGAAGAAAGAAAGAAGAAATAAAGATGTAAGAAAGAAGTAAGAAAGAAGTAAGAAAGAAAGAAGAAAGGAAGAAGAAAGAAAGAAGAAAGAAAGAAGAAAGAAAGAAGAAAGAAAGAAAAAAGAAAGAAAGAAGAAATAAAGAAGAAAGGAAGAAAGAAAAAAGAAAGAAAGAAAAAAAGAAGATAGTAAGAAGAAAGAAAGAAGAAAAAAAGAAGAAAGGAAGAAGAAAGAAAGAAGAAAGAAAGAAGAAAGATAGAGAAAGAAAGAAAAAAGAAAGAAGAAAGAAAGAAGAAAGAAAGAAGAAAGAAGTAAGAAAGAAGTAAGAAAGAAAGAAAAAAGAATGAAGAAAGAAAGAAGAAAGAAAGAAGAAAGAAAGAAGAAAGAAGGAAGAAAGAAGAAAGAAAGAAAGAAGAAAGAAAGAAGAAAGAAATAAGAAAGAAAGAAGAAAGGAATAAGAAATGAAGAGGAAAGAAAGAAGAAAGAAAGAAAGAAGAAAGAAATAAAGAAGAAAGAAGAAAGAAAGAAGAAAGAAAGAAGAAAGAAAGAAGAAAGAAAGAAGAAAGAAATAAGAAGGAAAGAAGGAAGAAAGAAAGAAGAAAGAAAGAAGAAAGAAAGAAGAAAGAAGAAAGAAAGAAGAAAGAAAGAAAGAAGAAAGAAAGAGAGAAGAAAGAAAGAAGAAAGGAAGAAGAAAGAAGAAAGGAAGAAGAAAGAAAGAAGAAGGAAAGAAAGAAGAAAGAATGAAAGAAGAGAGAAAGAAGAAAGAAAGAAGAAAGAAAGAAAGGAGAAAGAAAGACGAAAGAAAGAAGAAAGAAGAAAGGAAGAATAAAGAAAAAAGAAAGGAAGAAAAAAGAAAGAAGAAAGAAAGAAGAAAGAAAGAAAGAAGAAAGAAAGAAAGAAGAAAGAAAGAAAGAATGAAAGAAAGAAGAAAGAAGTAAGAAAGAAGAAAGAAAGAAGAAAGAAAGAAAGAAAGAAAGAAAGAAGAAAGAAAGTAGAAAGAAAGAAGAAAGAAAGAAGAAGGAAAGAAGGAAGAAAGAAAGAAAGAAGAAAGAAATAATGAAGAAAGAAGAAAGAAAGAAGAAAGAAAGAAGAAAGAAAGAAGAAAGAAGAAGGAAAGAAGAAAGAAAGAAAGAAGAAAGAAAGAAAGAAGAAAGAAAGAAGAAATAAAGAAGAAAGTCGAAAGGAAGAAGAAAGAAAGAAGAAAGGAAGAAGAAAGAAAGAAGAAAGAAAGAAGAAAGAAGAAAGGAAGAAGAAAGAAAGAAGTAAGGAAGAAGAGAGGAAGAAGAAAGAAAGAAGAAAGAAAGAAAGAAGAAAGAAAGAAGAAAGAAGAAAGAAAGAAGAAAGAAAGAAGAAAAAAAGAACAAAGAAAGAAAGAAGAAAGAAGTAAGAAAGAAGTAAGAAAGATGTAAAAAAGAAGTAAGAAAGAAGTAAGAAAGAAAGAAGAAAGAAGGTTGGAACAAAGAAGGAAGAAAGAAAGAAGAAAGAAGGAAGAAAGAAAGAATAAAGAAAGAAGAAAGAATGAAAGAAGAAAGAAAGAAGTAAGAATGAAGAAAGAAGGAAGTAAGAAGAAAGAAAGAAGAAAGAAAGAAAGAAGAAAGAATGAAAGAAGAAAGAAAGAATAAAGAAAGAAAGAAGAAAGAAAGAAGAAAGAAAGAAGAAAGTAAGAAGAAAGAAAGAAGAAAGAAAGAAGAAAAGAAAGAAAGAAAGAAAAAAGAAAGAGAGAAAAAAAGAAGAAAGTAAGAAGAAAGAAAGAAGAAAGAGAGAAGAAAGGAAGAAGAAAGAAGTAAGAAAGAAGTAAGAAAGAAGTAAGAAAGAAAGAAGAAAGGAAGAAGAAAGAAAGAAGAAAGAAAGAAGAAAGAAAGAAGTAAGAAAGAAAGAAGAAAGAAAGAAGAAAGAAGAAAGAAAGAAGAAAGAAAGAAGAAAGAAAGAAGAATGAAAGAAGTAAGAAAGAAGGAAGAGAGAAACAAGAAAGAAATAAGAAAGAAAGAAAGAGGAAAGAAAGAAGAAAGAATGAAAGAAGATAGAAAGAAGAAAGAAAGAAGAAAGAAAGATGAAAGAAAGAAGAAAGAAGAAAGAAAGAAGTAAGAAAGAAGTAAGAAAGAAAGCAAAAAAGAATAAAGAAAGAAGAAAGAAAGAAGAAACAAAGATGAAAGAAAGAAGAAAGAAGAAAGAAAGAAGACAGGAAGAAGTAAGAAAGAAAGAAAGAGAAAAGGAAGAAAGAAAGGAGAAAAAAGAAGGAAAGAAGAAAGAAAGAAAGGAAGAATAAAGAAAGAAGAAAGAAAGAAGAAAGGAAGAAAGAAAGAAGAAATAAAGAAGTAAGAAAGAAGTAAGAAAGAAGAAAGAAAGAAGAAAGTAAGAAGAAAGAAAGAAAGAAAGAAAGAAATAAGAAAGAAAGGAATAAGAAAGAAAGAAGAAAGAAGTAAGAAAGAAGTAAGAAAGAAGTAAGAAAGAAAGAAGAAAGGAAGAAGAAAGAAAGAAGAAAGAAAGAAGAAAGGAAGAAGAAAGAAAGAAGAAAGAAAGAAGAAAGATAAAGAAAGAAAGAAAAAAGAAAGAAAGAAGAAAGAAGTAAGAAAGAAGTAAGAAAGAAAGAAGAAAGAATGAAGAAAGAAAGAAGAAAGAAAGAAGAAAGAAAGAAGAAAGGAATAAGAAATGAAGAAGAAAGTAAGAGGAAAGAAAGAAAGAAGAAAGAAATAAAGAAGAAAGAAGAAAGAAAGAAGAAAGGAAGAAGAAAGAAAGAAAGAAGAAAGAAAGAAGAAAGAAAGAAGAAAGAAAGAAGAAAGAAAGAAGAAGAAGGAAGAAAGAAAGAAGAAAGAAAGAAGAAAGAAAGAAGAAAGAAGAAAGAAAGAAGAAAGAAAGAAAGAAGAAAGAAAGAGAGAAGAAAGAAAGAGGTAAGAAAGAAGAAAGAAGAAAGGAAGAAGAAAGAAGGAAGGAAGAAGAAAGAAAGAAGAAGGAAAGAAAGAAGAAAGAATGAAAGAAGAGAGAAAGAAGAAAGAAAGAAAGAAGAAAGAAAGAAAGGAGAAAGAAAGACGAAAGAAAGAAGAAAGAAGAAAGGAAGAATAAAGAAAAAAGAAAGGAAGAAAAAAGAAAGAAGAAAGAAAGAAGAAAGAGAGAAAGAAGAAAGAAAGAAAGAAGAAAGAAAGAAGAAAGAAGAAAGAAGAAAGAAAGAATAAAGTAGAAAGGAAGAAGAAAGAAAGAAGAAAGGAAGAAGAAAGAAAGAAGAAAGAAAGAAGAAAGAAAGAAGAAAGAAGAAAGGAAGAAGAAAGAAAGAAGTAAGGAAGAAGAGAGGAAGAATAAAGAAAGAAGAAAGAAAGAAAGAAGAAAGAAAGAAGAAAGAAGAAAGAAAGAAGAAAGAAAGAAGAAATAAAGAAGAAAGAAAGAAAGAAGAAAGAAGTAAGAAAGAAGTAAGAAAGATGTAAAAAAGAAGTAAGAAAGAAGTAAGAAAGAAAGAAGAAAGAAGGTTGGAACAAAGAAGGAAGAAAGAAAGAAGAAAGAAGGAAGAAAGAAAGAAGAAAGAAAGAAAGAAGAAAGAAAAAATAAAGAAGAAAGAAAGAAAGAAGAAAGAAAAAAGAAAGAAAGTAGAAAGGAAGAAGAAAGAAAGAAGAAAGGAAGAAGAAAGAAAGAAGAAAGAGAGAAGATAGAAAGAAGTAAGAAAGAAGAAAGAAAGAAGAAAGGAAGAAAGAAAGAAGAAATAAAGAAGTAAGAAAGAAGTAAGAAAGAAGTAAGAAAGAAGAAAGAGAGAAAGGAGAAAGAAAGAAGAAAGAAGAAAGAAAGAAGAAAGAAAGAAGAAAGAAAGAAGAAAGAAAGAAAGAAGAAAGAAGTAAGAAAGAAGTAAGAAAGATGTAAGAAAGAAGTAAGAAAGAAGTAAGAAAGAAAGAAGAAAGAAGGAAGGAATAAAGAAGGAAGAAAGAAAAGAAGAAAGAAAGAAGAAAGAAGGAAGAATGAAAGAAGAAAGAATGAAAGAAGAAAGAAAGAATTAAGAAAGAAAAAGAAGAAAGAAAGAAAGAAAGAAAGAAAGAAAGAAAGAAAGAAAGAAAGAAAGAAGAAAGAATAAAAGAAGAAAGAAGGAAGAAAGAAAGAAGAAAGAAAGAAGTAAGAAAGAAAGAAGAAAGAAAGAAGAAAGAAGAAAGAAAGAAGAAAGAATTAAGAAGGAAAGAAGAAGGAAAGAAAGAAGAAAGAATGAAGGAAGAAAGAAAGAATAAAGAAAGAAAAAAGAAAGAAAGAAGAAATAAAGAAGAAAGAAGGAAGAAAGAAGAAAGAAAGAAGAACGAAAGAAAGAAGAAAGAAGGAAGAAAGAAAGAATGAAGAAAGAAAGAAGAGAGAAAGAAGAAAGAAAGGAGAAAGGAAGAATAAAGAAAGAAGAAAGGAAGAAGAGAGAAAGATGAAGGAAAGAAGAAAGAAGAAAGAAAGAAGAAAGAAAGAAGAAAGAAAGAAGAAAGAAGGAAGAAAGAAAGAAGAAAGAAAGAATAAAGAAAGAATAAAGAAAGAAAGAAGAATGAAAGAAGAAAGAAAGAAGAAAGAAGAAAGAAAGAAGTAAGAAAGAAGGAAGAAAGAAGAAAGAAAGAAGAAAGAAAGAAGAAAGAAGAAAGAAAGAAATATGAAAAAAGTAAGAAGGAAGTAAGGAAGAAGTAAGAAAGAAAGAAGAAAGAAGGAAGGAAGAAAGAAGGAAGAAAGAAAGAAGAAAGAAAAAAGAAAGAAAGATAGAAGAAAGAATTAAAGAAGAAAGTAGGAAGAAAGAAAGAAGAAAGAAAGAAGTAAGAAAGAAAGAGGAAAGTAAGAAGAAAGAAGAAAGAAAGAAGAAAGAAAGAAGAAAGAAGGAAGAAAGAATAAAGAAAGAAGAAAGAAAGAAGAAAGAAGAAAGAAAGAGGAAAGAAAGAAGATAGAAAGAAGCAAGAAGTAAGAAAGAAATATGAAAGAAGTAAGAATGAAGGAAGAAGTAAGAAAGAAAGAAGAAAGAAGGAAGGAAGAAAGAAGGAAGAAAGAAAGAAGAAAGAAAGAAGATAGAAAGATAGAAGAAAGAAAGAAGAAAGAAAGAAGAAAGAAAGAAAGAAGAAAGAAAGAAGAAAGAAAGAAGAAAGAAGAAAGAAAGAAGAAAGAAAGAAAGAATAAAGAAAGAAGAAAGAAAGAAAGAAGAATGAAAGAAGTAAGAAAGAAAGAAGAAATAAAGAGGAAAGAAGGAAGAAAGAAAGAAGAAGGAAAGAAAGAAGAAAGAATGAAAGAAGAAAGAAAGAAGAAAGAAAGAAGAAAAAAGAAAGAAGAAAGAAAGAAGTAAGAAAGAAAGAAAGAAGAAAGAAAGAAGAAAGAAAGAAGAATGAAAGAAGAAAGAAAGGAAGAAAGAATGAAAGAAAACAGAAAGAATAAATAAAGAGAGAAGAAAGAAAGAAGAAAGAAAGAAAGAAGAAAGAATGAATAAAGAAAGAAGAAAGAAGAAGGAGAGAAGAAAGAAAGAAAGAAGAAAGAAACAAGAAAGAAAGAAGAAGGAGAGAAGAAAGAAAGAAAGAAGAAAGAAAGAAGAAAGAAAGAAGAAAGAAAGAAGAAAGAAAGAAAGAAGAAAGAATGAAAGAAGAAAGAAAGAAGAAAGAAAGAATGAAGAAAGAAAGAAGAAAGAAAGAAGTAAGAAAGAAAGAAAGAAGAAAGAAAGAAGAAAGAAAGAAGAAAGGAGGCATAAAAAGAAAGAAAGAAGAAAGAAAGAAGAAAGAAAGAAGTAAG
This sequence comes from Columba livia, assembly GCF_036013475.1. Classification (NCBI taxonomy): domain Eukaryota; kingdom Metazoa; phylum Chordata; class Aves; order Columbiformes; family Columbidae; genus Columba; species Columba livia. Next base: position 26,041 of record NW_027043642.1, on the reverse strand, counting down.
AAAGAAAGAAAGAAGAAAGAAAGAAGAAAGAAATAAGAAAGAAAGAAGAAAGAAAGAAGAAAGGAAGAATAAAGAAAGAAGAAGGAAAGAAGAAAGAGAGATAGAAGAAAGAAAGAAGAAAGAAGAAAGAAAGAAAAAAGAAAGAAGAAAGAAAGAAAGAAGAAAGAAAGAAGACAGAAGTAAGAAAGAAGTAAGAAAGAAGTATGAAAGAATGAAGAAAGTAAGAAGATAAAAAGAAGAACGAAAGAAGAATGAAAGCATAAAGAAAGAATAAAGAAAGAAGAAAGGAGGAAGAATGAAGAAATAAAGAAGGTAGAAAGAAAGAAGAAAGAAAGAAGAAAGAAAGAAGAAAGGAAGAATAAAGAAAGAAGAAAGGAAGAAGAAAGAAATAAGAAAGAAAGAAGAAAGAAAGAAAGAAGAAAGTATGAAAGAAGAAAGGAATAAGAAAGAAAGAAATAAGAAAGGAACAAGAAAGAAAGAAGAAAGAAGAAAGGAAGAAGAAAGAAAGAAGAAAGGAATAAGAAAGAAAGAAAGAAGAAAGGAAGAAGGAAGAAAGAAAGAATAAAGAAAGAAGAAAGAAAGAAGAAAGGAGGAACAAATAAGAAAGAAAGAAGGAAGAAAGAAAGAAGAAAGAAAGAAGAAAGAAAGAAGAAAGGAAGAATAAAGAAAGAAGAAAATAAGAAGAAAGAAAGAAGAAAGAGAGAAGAAAGAAAGAAGAAAGAAAGAAGAAAGAAAGAAGAAAGAAAGAAGAAAGAAGAAAGGAAGAAGAAAGAAGAAAGGAAGAAGAAAGAAAGAAGAAAGAGGAAAGAAAGAAGAAAGACAGAAGAAAGACGAAAGAAAGAAGTAAGAAAGAAAGAAAGAAGAAAGAAAGAAGAAAGAAAGAAGAGAGGAGGAAGAAAGAAGAAAGAAAGAATGAAGAATGAAAGAAAGAAGAAAGAAGAAAGGAGGAAGAAAGAAGAAAGAAAGAAAGAAGGACGACAGAAAGAAGAAGGAAGAAGAAAGAAGAAAGAAAGAAGAATGGAAGAAGAAAGAAAGAAGAAAGAGAGAAGAAAGAAAGAAGAAAGAAAGAAGAAAGGAGGAAGAAAGAAGAAGGAAAGCAGGAAGAAAGAAAGAAGAAAGAAAGAAGAAAGTAAGAATAAAGAAAGAAGAGTGGAAGAAGAAAGAAAGAAGAAAGAGAGAATAAAGAAAGAAGAAAGCAAGAAGAAAGAAAGAAAGAAGAAAGAATGAAAGAAGAAAGGAAGAAGAAAGAAAAAAAAAATAAAGACAGAATAAAGAAAGAAGAAAGAAGAAAGGAAGAAGAAAGAAAGAAGAAAGGTATAAGAAAGAAAGAAGAAAGGAAGAAGAAAGAAAGAAGAAAGAAAGAAGAAAGAAGAAAGGAAGAAGAAAGAAAGAAGAAAGGAAGAAAGAAGAAAGAAAGAAGATAGAAAGAAGAAAGAAAGAAGAAAGAAAGAAGTAAGAAAGAAAGAATAAAGAAAGAAAGAAGAAAGAATAAAAGAAAAAAGAAAGAAGAAAGAGGAAAGAAATAAAGAAGAAAGAAAGAAGGAAGAAAGAAGAAAGAAGAAAGAAAGAAGAAAGAAAGAAAGAAGAATGAAAAAGTGAGAAAGAAAGAAGAAAGAAAGAAGAAAGAAAGAAGAAAGAAATAAGAAGGAAAGAAAGAAGAAAGAAAGAAGAAAGAAAGAAGAAAAAAAGAAAGAAAGAAGAAAGAAAGAATAAAGAGAAAAGAAAGAAAAAAGAAAGAAAGAGAGAAAGAAGAAAGAAAGTAGAAAGAAAGAAGAAAGAAAGCAGAAAGAAAGAAGAAAGAAAGAAGAAGGAAAGAAGAAAGGAAGAAGAATGATAGAAGAACAGAGAAAGAAGAAAGAAAGAAGAAGGAAGAAAGAATGTAGAAAGAAAGAAGAAAGAAAGAAAGAAGAAAGATAGAAGACAGAAGTAAGAAAGAAGTAAGAAAGAAGTAAGAAAGTACGAAGAAAGAAAGAAGAAAGAAAGAAGAAAGAAAGAAGAAAGGAAGAATAAGGAAAGAAGAAAGGAAGAAGAAAGAAAGAATAAAGAAAGAATAAAGAAAGAAGAAAGGAGGAAGAAAGAAGAAAGAAAGAAGGAAGAAAGAAAGAAGAAAGAAAGAAGAAAGAAAGAAGAAAGGAAGAATAAGGAAAGAAGAAAGGAAGAAGAAAGAAAGAAAGAAGAAAGAATGAAAGAAGAAAGGAAGAAGAAAGAAAGAAAGAAAGAAAAAAGAAAGAAGAAAGAAAGAAGTAAGAAAGAAAGAAAGAAGAAAGAAAGAAGAAAGAAAGAAGAAAGAAAGAAGAAAGAAAGAAGAAAGAAGGAAGAGGGAAAAAAGAAAGAAAGAAGGAAGAAAGAAAGAAGAAAGAAAGAAGAAAGAAGGAAGAAAGGAAGCATAAAGAAAGAAGAAAGAAAGAAGAAAGAAAGAAGAAAGAAAGTAGAAAGAAAGAGTCAAGAAAGAAGAAAGAAATAAAGAAGAAAGAAAGAAGAAGGAAAGAAAGAAGAATGAAAGAAGAAAGAAAGAAGAAAGAAAGAAGAAAGAAAGAAGAAAGAAGGAAGAGAGAAGAAAGAAAGAAAAGGAAGAATGAAGGAAGAAAGAAAGAAGAAAGAAAAAAGAAGGAAAGAAGTAAGAAAGAAAGAAGAAAGAAAGAAGAAAGAAAGAAGAAAGAAAGAAGAAAGAAGGAAAGAAAGAAGAAAGAAAGAAGAAAGAAGAAAGGAAGAAGAAAGAAGGAAGAAAGGAAGAAGAAAGAAAGAAGAAAGAAAGAAGAAAGAAAGAAAGAAGAAAGAAAGAAGAAAGAAAGAAGAAAGAAAGAAGGAAGAAGAAAGAAAGAAGAAAGAAAGAAATATGAAAGAAGTAAGAAGGAAGTAAGGAAGAAGTAAGAAAGAAAGAAGAATGAAGGAAGGAAGAAAGAAGGAAGAAAGAAAGAAGAAGGAAAGAAGTAAGAAAGAAAAAAAGAAGAAAGAAAGAATAAATAAAGAAGGAAGAAAGATAAAGAAAGAAAGAAGAAAGAAAGAATGAAGAAGAAAGAAGAAAGAAGAAAGGAAGAAGAAAGAAGGAAGAAAGGAAGAAGAAAGAAAGAGGAAACAAAGAAGAAAGAAAGAAAGAAGAAAGAAAGATGAAAGAAAGAAGAAAGAAGAAAGAAAGGAGAAATAAAGAAGAAAGAAAGAAGAAACAGAGAAAGAAGATAGAAAGAAGAAAGAAGTAAGAAAGAAATATAAAAGAAGTAGGAAAGAAGGAAGAATTAAGAAAGAAAGAAGAAAGAAGGAAGGAAGAAAGAAGGAAGAAAGAAAGAAGAAAGAAGAAAGAAAGAAGTAAGAAAGAAAGAAAGAAGAAAGAAAGAAGAAAGAAAGAAGAGAGGAGGAAGAAAGAAGAAAGAAAGAATGAAGAATGAAAGAAAGAAGAAAGAAAGAAGAAAGGAGGAAGAAAGAAGAAAGAAAGAAAGAAGGAAGACAGAAATAAGAAGGAAGAAGAAAGAAGAAAGAAAGAAGAATGGAAGAAGAAAAAAGAAGAAAGAGAGAAGAAAGAAAGAAGAAAGAAAGAAGAAAGGAGGAAGAAAGAAGAAGGAAAGCAGGAAGAAAGAAAGAAGAAAGAAAGAAGAAAGGAAGAATAAAGAAAGAAGAATGGAAGAAGAAAGAAAGAAGAAAGAGAGAATAAAGAAAGAAGAAAGAAAGAAGAAAGAAAGAAAGAAGAAAGAATGAAAGAAAGAAGAAAGAAAGAAGAAAGAAAGGAGAAAGAAAGAAAGAAGAATGAAAGAAGAAAGAAAGAAGAAAGAAAGAAGAAAGAAGGAAGAAAGAAGAAAGAAAGAAAGAAGGAAGAAAGAAAGAAGAAAGAAAGAAGAAAGAAGGAAGAAAGGAAGAATAAAGAAAGAAAAAAGGAAGAAGAAATAAAGAAGAAAGAAAGAAGAAAGAAAGAAGAAAGAAAGAAGAAAGAAGAAAGGAAGAAGAAAGAAGAAAGGAAGAAGAAAGAAAGAAGAAAGAGGAAAGAAAGAAGAAAGAAAGAAGAAAGAAAGACGAAAGAAAGAAGTAAGAAAGAAAGAAAGAAGAAAGAAAGATGAAAGAAAGAAGAGAATAGGAAGAAAGAAGAAAGAAAGAATGAAGAATGAATGAAAGAATAAAGAAAGAAGAAAGAAAGAATTAAGAAAGAAAGAAGAAAGAAAGAAGAAAGAAAGAAGAAAGGAGGAAGAAAGAAGAAAGAAAGAAAGAAGGAAGACTGAAAGAAGAATGAAGAAGAAAGAAGAAAGAAAGAAGAATGGAAGAAGAAAGAAAGAAGAAAGAGAGAAGAAAGAAAGAAGAAAGAAAGAAGAAAGGAGGAAGAAAGAAGAAGGAAAGCAGGAAGAAAGAAAGAAGAAAGAAAGAAGAAAGAAAGAAGAAAGGAAGAATAAAGAGAGAAGAATGGAAGAAGAAAGAAAGATGAAAGAGAGAATAAAGAAGAAAGAAAGAAGAAAGAAAGAAAGAAGAAAGAATGAAAGAAAGAAGAAAGAAAGAAGAAAGAAAGAAGAAAGAACAGAGAAAGAAAGAAAGAAGAATGAAAGAAGAAAGAAAGAAGAAAGAAAGAAAGAAGAAAGAAGAAAGAAAGAAGAAAGAAAGAGGAAAGAAGAAAGGAAGAAGAAAGAAAGAAGAAAGGAAGAAGAAAGACAGAAGAAAGAAAGAAGAAAGAAGAAAGAAAGAAGAAAGAAAGAAGAAAGGAACAAAGAAGGAAGAAAGAAGATAGAAAGAAGAAAGAAAGAAGAAAGAAAGAAACAAGAAAGAAACAAGAAAGAAAGAAACAAGAAAGAAACAAGAAAGAAGAAAGAAAGAAGAAAGAAAGATAGAAGATAGAAAGAAGAAAGAAGTAAGAAAGAAGAAAGAAGTAAGAAAGAAATAAGAAAGAAGGAAGGAAGAAAGAAGGAAGAAAGAAAGAAGAAAGAAAGAAAGAAGAAAGAAAGAAAGAAGAAAGAATAAAAGAAGAAAGAAAGAAGAAACAAGAAAGAAAGAAAGAAGAAAGAAAGAAGAAAGAAGAAAGTAAGAAGAAAGAAAGAAAGAAGAATGAAGGAAGTGAGAAAGAAAGAAGAAAGAAAGAAGAAAGAAAGAAGAAAGAAAGAAGAAGGAAAGAAAGAAGAAAGAATGAAAGAAGAAGGAAAGAAGAAAGAAAGAAGAAAGAAAGAAAGAAAAAAGAAAGAAGAAAGAAAGAAGTAAGAAAGAAAGAAAGAAGAAAGAAAGAATAAAGAGAGAAGAAAGAAAAAAGAAAGAAAGTAAGAAAGAAAGAAGAAAGAAAGGAGAAAGAAAGAAGAAAGGAAGCAGAAAGAAAGAAGAAAGAAAGAAGAAGGAAAAAAGAAAGGAAAAATAAAAAAAGAAGAAAGGAAGAAGAAGGAAAGAAGAAAGAGAGATAGAAGAAAGAAAGAAGAAAGAAGAAAGAAAGAAAAAAGAAAGAAGAAAGAAAGAAAGAAGAAAGAAAGAAGACAGAAGTAAGAAAGAAGTAAGAAAGAAGTATGAAAGAATGAAGAAAGTAAGAAGATAAAAAGAAGAACGAAAGAAGAATGAAAGCATAAAGAAAGAATAAAGAAAGAAGAAAGGAGGAAGAATGAAGAAATAAAGAAGGTAGAAAGAAAGAAGAAAGAAAGAAGAAAGAAAGAAGAAAGGAAGAATAAAGAAAGAAGACAGGAAGAAGAAATAAGAAAGAAAGAAGAAAGAAAGAAAGAAGAAAGTATGAAAGAAGAAAGGAATAAGAAAGAAAGAAATAAGAAAGGAACAAGAAAGAAAGAAGAAAGAAGAAAGGAAGAAGAAAGAAAGAAGAAAGGAATAAGAAAGAAAGAAAGAAGAAAGGAAGAAGGAAGAAAGAAAGAATAAAGAAAGAAGAAAGAAAGAAGAAAGGAGGAACAAATAAGAAAGAAAGAAGGAAGAAAGAAAGAAGAAAGAAAGAAGAAAGAAAGAAGAAAGGAAGAATAAAGAAAGAAGAAAGTAAGAAGAAAGAAAGAAGAAAGAGAGAAGAAAGAAAGAAGAAAGAAAGAAGAAAAAAAGAAAGAAGAAAGAATGAAAGAAGAAAGGAAGAAGAAAGAAAGAAAGAAGAAAGAAAGAAGAAAGAAAGAAGAAAGAAAGAAGAAAGAAAGAAGAAAGAAGAAAGGAAGAAGAAAGAAGAAAGGAAGAAGAAAGAAAGAAGAAAGAGGAAAGAAAGAAGAAAGACAGAAGAAAGACGAAAGAAAGAAGTAAGAAAGAAAGAAAGAAGAAAGAAAGAAGAAAGAAAGAAGAGAGGAGGAAGAAAGAAGAAAGAAAGAATGAAGAATGAAAGAAAGAAGAAAGAAGAAAGGAGGAAGAAAGAAGAAAGAAAGAAAGAAGGACGACAGAAAGAAGAAGGAAGAAGAAAGAAGAAAGAAAGAAGAATGGAAGAAGAAAGAAAGAAGAAAGAGAGAAGAAAGAAAGAAGAAAGAAAGAAGAAAGGAGGAAGAAAGAAGAAGGAAAGCAGGAAGAAAGAAAGAAGAAAGAAAGAAGAAAGTAAGAATAAAGAAAGAAGAGTGGAAGAAGAAAGAAAGAAGAAAGAGAGAATAAAGAAAGAAGAAAGCAAGAAGAAAGAAAGAAAGAAGAAAGAATGAAAGAAGAAAGGAAGAAGAAAGAAAAAAAAATAAAGAAAGAATAAAGAAAGAAGAAAGAAGAAAGGAAGAAGAAAGAAAGAAGAAAGGTATAAGAAAGAAAGAAGAAAGGAAGAAGAAAGAAAGAAGAAAGAAAGAAGAAAGAAGAAAGGAAGAAGAAAGAAAGAAGAAAGGAAGAAAGAAGAAAGAAAGAAGATAGAAAGAAGAAAGAAAGAAGAAAGAAAGAAGTAAGAAAGAAAGAATAAAGAAAGAAAGAAGAAAGAATAAAAGAAAAAAGAAAGAAGAAAGAGGAAAGAAATAAGGAAGAAAGAAAGAAGGAAGAAAGAAGAAAGAAGAAAGAAAGAAGAAAGAAAGAAAGAAGAATGAAAAAGTGAGAAAGAAAGAAGAAAGAAAGAAGAAAGAAAGAAGAAAGAAATAAGAAGGAAAGAAAGAAGAAAGAAAGAAGAAAGAAAGAAGAAAAAAAGAAAGAAAGAAGAAAGAAAGAATAAAGAGAAAAGAAAGAAAAAAGAAAGAAAGAGAGAAAGAAGAAAGAAAGTAGAAAGAAAGAAGAAAGAAAGCAGAAAGAAAGAAGAAAGAAAGAAGAAGGAAAGAAGAAAGGAAGAAGAATGATAGAAGAACAGAGAAAGAAGAAAGAAAGAAGAAGGAAGAAAGAATGTAGAAAGAAAGAAGAAAGAAAGAAAGAAGAAAGATAGAAGACAGAAGTAAGAAAGAAGTAAGAAAGAAGTAAGAAAGTACGAAGAAAGAAAGAAGAAAGAAAGAAGAAAGAAAGAAGAAAGGAAGAATAAGGAAAGAAGAAAGGAAGAAGAAAGAAAGAATAAAGAAAGAATAAAGAAAGAAGAAAGGAGGAAGAAAGAAGAAAGAAAGAAGGAAGAAAGAAAGAAGAAAGAAAGAAGAAAGAAAGAAGAAAGGAAGAATAAGGAAAGAAGAAAGGAAGAAGAAAGAAAGAAAGAAGAAAGAATGAAAGAAGAAAGGAAGAAGAAAGAAAGAAAGAAAGAAAAAAGAAAGAAGAAAGAAAGAAGTAAGAAAGAAAGAAAGAAGAAAGAAAGAAGAAAGAAAGAAGAAAGAAAGAAGAAAGAAAGAAGAAAGAAGGAAGAGGGAAAAAAGAAAGAAAGAAGGAAGAAAGAAAGAAGAAAGAAAGAAGAAAGAAGGAAGAAAGGAAGCATAAAGAAAGAAGAAAGAAAGAAGAAAGAAAGAAGAAAGAAAGAAGAAAGAAAGAGTCAAGAAAGAAGAAAGAAATAAAGAAGAAAGAAAGAAGAAGGAAAGAAAGAAGAATGAAAGAAGAAAGAAAGAAGAAAGAAAGAAGAAAGAAAGAAGAAAGAAGGAAGAGAGAAGAAAGAAAGAAAAGGAAGAATGAAGGAAGAAAGAAAGAAGAAAGAAAAAAGAAGGAAAGAAGTAAGAAAGAAAGAAGAAAGAAAGAAGAAAGAAAGAAGAAAGAAAGAAGAAAGAAGGAAAGAAAGAAGAAAGAAAGAAGAAAGAAGAAAGGAAGAAGAAAGAAGGAAGAAAGGAAGAAGAAAGAAAGAAGAAAGAAAGAAGAAAGAAAGAAAGAAGAAAGAAAGAAGAAAGAAAGAAGAAAGAAAGAAGGAAGAAGAAAGAAAGAAGAAAGAAAGAAATATGAAAGAAGTAAGAAGGAAGTAAGGAAGAAGTAAGAAAGAAAGAAGAATGAAGGAAGGAAGAAAGAAGGAAGAAAGAAAGAAGAAGGAAAGAAGTAAGAAAGAAAAAAAGAAGAAAGAAAGAATAAATAAAGAAGGAAGAAAGATAAAGAAAGAAAGAAGAAAGAAAGAATGAAGAAGAAAGAAGAAAGAAGAAAGGAAGAAGAAAGAAGGAAGAAAGGAAGAAGAAAGAAAGAGGAAACAAAGAAGAAAGAAAGAAAGAAGAAAGAAAGATGAAAGAAAGAAGAAAGAAGAAAGAAAGGAGAAATAAAGAAGAAAGAAAGAAGAAACAGAGAAAGAAGATAGAAAGAAGAAAGAAGTAAGAAAGAAATATAAAAGAAGTAGGAAAGAAGGAAGAATTAAGAAAGAAAGAAGAAAGAAGGAAGGAAGAAAGAAGGAAGAAAGAAAGAAGAAAGAAGAAAGAAAGAAGAAAGAATAAAAGAAGAAAGAAGGAAGAAAGAAAGAAGAAAGAAAGAAGTAAGAAAGAAAGAAGAAAGAAAGAAGAAGGAAAGAAGTAAGAAAGAAAGAAGAAAGAAAGAATGAAGAAAGAAGAAAGAAAGAAAGAAGAAAGAGGAAAGAAAGAAAGAGGAAAGAAAGAAAGAAGAAAGAAAGAAAGAAGAAAGAAAGAAGAATGAAAGAAGTGAGAAAGAAAGAAGAAAGAAAGAAGAAAGGAAGAAGAAAGAAAGAAGGAAAGAAAGAAGAAAGAATGAAAGAAGAAAGAAAGAAGAAAGAAAGATGAAAGGAAGAAGAAAGGAAGAAGAAAGAGGAAAGAAAGAAGAAAGAAAGAGGAAAGAAAGAAGAAAGAAAGAAGAAAGAAAGAAAGAAGAAAGAAACAAGAAAAAAGAAAGAAAGAAGAAAGAAAGAAGAAAGAAAGAAGAAAGAAGAAAGAAGTGAGAAAGAAGTAAGAAAGAAGTAAGAAAGAATTAAGAAAGAAAGAAGAAAGAAAGAAGAAAGAAGGAAGAAAGAAAGAAGAAAGAAAGAAAGAAGAATGAAAGAAGAAAGAAAGAAAGAAGAAAGAAAGAAGAAAGAAGGAAGAAAGAAAGAAGAAGGAAAGAAAGAAGAAAGAATGAAAGAAGTAAGAAAGAAGAAAGAAAGAAGAAAAAAGAAAGAAGAAAGAAAGAAGTAAGAAAGAAAGAAAGAAGAAAGGAAGAGGAAAGAAAGAAGAATGAAAGAAGAAAGTAAGAAAGAAGAAAGAATGAAAGAAAAAAGAAAGAATAAATAATGAAAGAAGAAAGAAAGAAGAAGAAAGAAAGAAGAAAGAAAGAAGAAAGAAAGAAGAAAGAGGAAGGAGAGAAGAAAGAAGGAAAGAAGAAAGAAAGAATAAAGAAAGAAGAAAGGAAGAAGAAAGAAAGAAGAAGAAGAAGAAATAAAGAAGAAAGAAAGAAGAAAGGAAGAAGAAAGAAAGAAGAAAGAAAGAAGAAAGTAAGAAGAAAGAAAGAAGAAAGAGAGAAGAAAGAAAGAAGAAAGAAAGAAGAAAAAAGAAAGAAGAAAGAATGAAAGAAGAAGGAAGAAGAAAGAAAGAAAGAAGAAAGGAACAAGAAAGAAAGAAGAAGAAGAAAGGAAGAAGAAAGAAAGAAGAAAGGAATAAGAAAGAAAGAAAGAAGAAAGGAAGAAGGAAGAAAGAAAGAATAAAGAAAGAAGAAAGAAAGAAGAAAGGAGGAACAAATAAGAAAGAAAGAAGGAAGAAAGAAAGAAGAAAGAAAGAAGAAAGAAAGAAGAAAGGAAGAATAAAGAAAGAAGAAAGTAAGAAGAAAGAAAGAAGAAAGAGAGAAGAAAGAAAGAAGAAAGAAAGAAGAAAAAAAGAAAGAAGAAAGAATGAAAGAAGAAAGGAAGAAGAAAGAAAGAAGAAGAAAGAAAGAAGAAAGAAAGAAGAAAGAAAGAAGAAAGAAAGAAGAAAGAAGAAAGGAAGAAGAAAGAAGAAAGGAAGAAGAAAGAAAGAAGAAAGAGGAAAGAAAGAAGAAAGACAGAAGAAAGACGAAAGAAAGAAGTAAGAAAGAAAGAAAGAAGAAAGAAAGAAGAAAGAAAGAAGAGAGGAGGAAGAAAGAAGAAAGAAAGAATGAAGAATGAAAGAAAGAAGAAAGAAGAAAGGAGGAAGAAAGAAGAAATAAAGAAAGAAGGACGACAGAAAGAAGAAGGAAGAAGAAAGAAGAAAGAAAGAAGAATGGAAGAGAAAGAAAGAAGAAAGAGAGAAGAAAGAAAGAAGAAAGAAAGAAGAAAGGAGGAAGAAAGAAGAAGGAAAGCAGGAAGAAAGAAAGAAGAAAGAAAGAAGAAAGTAAGAATAAAGAAAGAAGAGTGGAAGAAGAAAGAAAGAAGAAAGAAATAAGAAGGAAAGAAAGAAGAAAGAAAGAAGAAAGAAAGAAGAAAAAAAGAAAGAAAGAAGAAAGAAAGAATAAAGAGAAAAGAAAGAAAAAAGAAAGAAAGAGAGAAAGAAGAAAGAAAGTAGAAAGAAAGAAGAAAGAAAGCAGAAAGAAAGAAGAAAGAAAGAAGAAGGAAAGAAGAAAGGAAGAAGAATGATAGAAGAACAGAGAAAGAAGAAAGAAAGAAGAAGGAAGAAAGAATGTAGAAAGAAAGAAGAAAGAAAGAAAGAAGAAAGATAGAAGACAGAAGTAAGAAAGAAGTAAGAAAGAAGTAAGAAAGTACGAAGAAAGAAAGAAGAAAGAAAGAAGAAAGAAAGAAGAAAGGAAGAATAAGGAAAGAAGAAAGGAAGAAGAAAGAAAGAATAAAGAAAGAATAAAGAAAGAAGAAAGGAGGAAGAAAGAAGAAAGAAAGAAGGAAGAAAGAAAGAAGAAAGAAAGAAGAAAGAAAGAAGAAAGGAAGAATAAGGAAAGAAGAAAGGAAGAAGAAAGAAAGAAAGAAGAAAGAATGAAAGAAGAAAGGAAGAAGAAAGAAAGAAAGAAAGAAAAAAGAAAGAAGAAAGAAAGAAGTAAGAAAGAAAGAAAGAAGAAAGAAAGAAGAAAGAAAGAAGAAAGAAAGAAGAAAGAAAGAAGAAAGAAGGAAGAGGGAAAAAAGAAAGAAAGAAGGAAGAAAGAAAGAAGAAAGAAAGAAGAAAGAAGGAAGAAAGGAAGCATAAAGAAAGAAGAAAGAAAGAAGAAAGAAAGAAGAAAGAAAGAAGAAAGAAAGAGTCAAGAAAGAAGAAAGAAATAAAGAAGAAAGAAAGAAGAAGGAAAGAAAGAAGAATGAAAGAAGAAAGAAAGAAGAAAGAAAGAAGAAAGAAAGAAGAAAGAAGGAAGAGAGAAGAAAGAAAGAAAAGGAAGAATGAAGGAAGAAAGAAAGAAGAAAGAAAAAAGAAGGAAAGAACTAAGAAAGAAAGAAGAAAGAAAGAAGAAAGAAAGAAGAAAGAAAGAAGAAAGAAGGAAAGAAAGAAGAAAGAAAGAAGAAAGAAGAAAGGAAGAAGAAAGAAGGAAGAAAGGAAGAAGAAAGAAAGAAGAAAGAAAGAAGAAAGAAAGAAAGAAGAAAGAAAGAAGAAAGAAAGAAGAAAGAAAGAAGGAAGAAGAAAGAAAGAAGAAAGAAAGAAATATGAAAGAAGTAAGAAGGAAGTAAGGAAGAAGTAAGAAAGAAAGAAGAATGAAGGAAGGAAGAAAGAAGGAAGAAAGAAAGAAGAAGGAAAGAAGTAAGAAAGAAAAAAAGAAGAAAGAAAGAATAAATAAAGAAGGAAGAAAGATAAAGAAAGAAAGAAGAAAGAAAGAATGAAGAAGAAAGAAGAAAGAAGAAAGGAAGAAGAAAGAAGGAAGAAAGGAAGAAGAAAGAAAGAGGAAACAAAGAAGAAAGAAAGAAAGAAGAAAGAAAGATGAAAGAAAGAAGAAAGAAGAAAGAAAGGAGAAATAAAGAAGAAAGAAAGAAGAAACAGAGAAAGAAGATAGAAAGAAGAAAGAAGTAAGAAAGAAATATAAAAGAAGTAGGAAAGAAGGAAGAATTAAGAAAGAAAGAAGAAAGAAGGAAGGAAGAAAGAAGGAAGAAAGAAAGAAGAAAGAAGAAAGAAAGAAGTAAGAAAGAAAGAAAGAAGAAAGAAAGAAGAAAGAAAGAAGAGAGGAGGAAGAAAGAAGAAAGAAAGAATGAAGAATGAAAGAAAGAAGAAAGAAAGAAGAAAGGAGGAAGAAAGAAGAAAGAAAGAAAGAAGGAAGACAGAAATAAGAAGGAAGAAGAAAGAAGAAAGAAAGAAGAATGGAAGAAGAAAAAAGAAGAAAGAGAGAAGAAAGAAAGAAGAAAGAAAGAAGAAAGGAGGAAGAAAGAAGAAGGAAAGCAGGAAGAAAGAAAGAAGAAAGAAAGAAGAAAGGAAGAATAAAGAAAGAAGAATGGAAGAAGAAAGAAAGAAGAAAGAGAGAATAAAGAAAGAAGAAAGAAGAAGAAAGAAAGAAAGAAGAAAGAATGAAGAAAGAAGAAAGAAAGAAGAAAGAAAGGAGAAAGAAAGAAAGAAGAATGAAAGAAGAAAGAAAGAAGAAAGAAAGAAGAAAGAAGGAAGAAAGAAGAAAGAAAGAAAGAAGGAAGAAAGAAAGAAGAAAGAAAGAAGAAAGAAGGAAGAAAGGAAGAATAAAGAAAGAAAAAGGAAGAAGAAATAAAGAAGAAAGAAAGAAGAAAGAAAGAAGAAAGAAAGAAGAAAGAAGAAAGGAAGAAGAAAGAAGAAAGGAAGAAGAAAGAAAGAAGAAAGAGGAAAGAAAGAAGAAAGAAAGAAGAAAGAAAGACGAAAGAAAGAAGTAAGAAAGAAAGAAAGAAGAAAGAAAGATGAAAGAAAGAAGAGAATAGGAAGAAAGAAGAAAGAAAGAATGAAGAATGAATGAAAGAATAAAGAAAGAAGAAAGAAAGAATTAAGAAAGAAAGAAGAAAGAAAGAAGAAAGAAAGAAGAAAGGAAGAAATATGAAAGAAGTAAGAAGGAAGTAAGGAAGAAGTAAGAAAGAAAGAAGAACGAAGGAAGGAAGACAGAAGAAGAAAGAAAGAAGAAGGAAAGAAGTAAGAAAGAAAAAAGAAGAAAGAAAGAATAAATAAAGAAGGAAGAAAGATAAAGAAAGAAGAAGAAAGAAAGAATGAAGAAAGAAAGTAGAAAGAAGAAAGGAAGAAGAAAGAAGGAAGAAAGGAAGAGAAAGAAAGAAGAAAGAAAGAAGAAAGAAAGAAAGAAGAAAGAAAGAAGAAAGAAAGAAGAAAGAAGAAAGAAAGGAGAAATAAAGAAGAAAGAAAGAGAAAGAAAGAAGATAGAAGAAGAAAGAAGTAAGAAAGAAATATAAAAGAAGTAGGAAAGAAGGAAGAATTAAGAAAGAAAGAAGAAAGAAGGAAGGAAGAAAGAAGGAAGAAAGAAAGAAGAAAGAAAGAAGAAAGAAGAAAGAAAGAAGAAAGAATAAAAGAAGAAAGAAGGAAGAAAGAAAGAAGAAAGAAAGAAGTAAGAAAGAAAGAAGAAAGAAAGAAGAAAGAAAGAAGTAAGAAAGAAAGAAGAAAGAAAGAATGAAGAAAGAAGATAGAAAGAAAGAAGAAAGAAAGAAAGAGGAAAGAAAGAAAGAAGAAAGAGAGAAAGAAGAAAGGAAGAAAGAAGAAAGAAAGAAGAAAGAATAAAGGATGAAGAAAGAAGAAAGAAAGGAATAAGAAAGAAAGAAGAAAGAAAGAAGAAAGAAAGAAAGAAGAAAGAAAGAAGAATGAAAGAAGTGAGAAAGAAAGAAGAAAGAAAGAAGAAAGGAAGAAGAAAGAAAGAAGGAAAGAAAGAAGAAAGAATGAAAGAAGAAAGAAGAAAGAAAGAAAGAAGAAAGAAAGATGAAAGGAAGAAGAAAGGAAGAAGAAAGAGGAAAGAAGAAGAAAGAAAGAGGAAAGAAAGAAGAAATAAAGAAAGAAGAAAGAAAGAAAGAAGAAAGAAACAAGAAAGAAGAAAGAAAGAAGAAAGAAGAAGAAAGAAAGAAGAAAAAATAAAGAAGTGAGAAAGAAGTAAGAAAGAAGTAAGAAAGAATTAAGAAAGAAAGAAGAAAGAAAGAAGAAAGAAGGAAGAAAGAAAGAAGAAAGAAAGAAAGAAGAATGAAAGAAGAAAGAAAGAAGAAAGAAAGAAGAAAGAAGGAAGAAAGAAGAAGGAAAGACAGAAGAAAGAATGAAAGAAGAAAGAAAGAAGAAAGAAAGAAGAAAAAAGAAAGAAGAAAGAAAGAAGTAAGAAAGAAAGAAAGAAGAAAGGAAGTGGAAAGAAAGAAGAATGAAAGAAGAAAGAAAGAAAGAAGAAAGAATGAAAGAAAAAAGAAAGAATAAAAAATGAAAGAAGAAAGAAAGAAGAAAGAAAGAAAGAAGAAAGAAAGAAGAAAGAAAGAAGAAAGAAAGAGTCAAGAAAGAAGAAAGAAATAAAGAAGAAAGAAAGAAGAAGGAAAGAAAGAAGAATGAAAGAAGAAAGAAAGAAGAAAGAAAGAAGAAAGAAAGAAGAAAGAAGGAAGAGAGAAGAAAGAAAGAAAAGGAAGAATGAAGGAAGAAAGAAAGAAGAAAGAAAAAAGAAGGAAAGAAGTAAGAAAGAAAGAAGAAAGAAAGAAGAAAGAAAGAAGAAAGAAAGAAGAAAGAAGGAAAGAAAGAAGAAAGAAAGAAGAAAGAAGAAAGGAAGAAGAAAGAAGGAAGAAAGGAAGAAGAAAGAAAGAAGAAAGAAAGAAGAAAGAAAGAAAGAAGAAAGAAAGAAGAAAGAAAGAAGAAAGAAAGAAGAAGAAGAAAGAAAGAAGAAAGAAAGAAATATGAAAGAAGTAAGAAGGAAGTAAGGAAGAAGTAAGAAAGAAAGAAGAATGAAGGAAGGAAGAAAGAAGGAAGAAAGAAAGAAGAAGGAAAGAAGTAAGAAAGAAAAAAGAAGAAAGAAAGAATAAATAAAGAAGGAAGAAAGATAAAGAAAGAAAGAAGAAAGAAAGAATGAAGAAGAAAGAAGAAAGAAGAAAGGAAGAAGAAAGAAGGAAGAAAGGAAGAAGAAAGAAAGAGGAAACAAAGAAGAAAGAAAGAAAGAAGAAAGAAAGATGAAAGAAAGAAGAAAGAAGAAGAAAGGAGAAATAAAGAAGAAAGAAAGAAGAAACAGAGAAAGAAGATAGAAAGAAGAAAGAAGTAAGAAAGAAATATAAAAGAAGTAGGAAAGAAGGAAGAATTAAGAAAGAAAGAAGAAAGAAGGAAGGAAGAAAGAAGGAAGAAGAAAGAAGAAAGAAGAAAGAAAGAAGAAAGAATAAAAGAAGAAAGAAGAAGAAAGAAAGAAGAAAGAAAGAAGTAAGAAAGAAAGAAGAAGAAAGAAGAAGGAAAGAAGTAAGAAAGAAAGAAGAAAGAAAGAATGAAGAAAGAAGAAAGAAAGAAAGAAGAAAGAGGAAAGAAAGAAAGAGGAAAGAAAGAAAGAAGAAAGAAAGAAAGAAGAAAGAAAGAAGAATGAAAGAAGTGAGAAAGAAAGAAGAAAGAAAGAAGAAAGGAAGAAGAAAGAAAGAAGGAAAGAAAGAAGAAAGAATGAAAGAAGAAAGAAAGAAGAAAGAAAGATGAAAGGAAGAAGAAAGGAAGAAGAAAGAGGAAAGAAAGAAGAAAGAAAGAGAAAGAAAGAAGAAAGAAAGAAGAAAGAAAGAAAGAAGAAAGAAACAAGAAAAAAGAAAGAAAGAAGAAAGAAAGAAGAAAGAAAGAAGAAAGAAGAAAGAAGTGAGAAAGAAGTAAGAAAGAAGTAAGAAAGAATTAAGAAAGAAAGAAGAAAGAAAGAAGAAAGAAGGAAGAAAGAAAGAAGAAAGAAAGAAAGAAGAATGAAAGAAGAAAGAAAGAAAGAAGAAAGAAAGAAGAAAGAAGGAAGAAAGAAAGAAGAAGGAAAGAAAGAAGAAAGAATGAAAGAAGTAAGAAAGAAGAAAGAAAGAAGAAAAAAGAAAGAAGAAAGAAAGAAGTAAGAAAGAAAGAAAGAAGAAAGGAAGAGGAAAGAAAGAAGAATGAAAGAGAAAGTAAGAAAGAAGAAAGAATGAAAGAAAAAAGAAAGAATAAATAATGAAAGAAGAAAGAAAGAAGAAAGAAAGAAAGAAGAAAGAAAGAAGAAAGAAAGAAGAAAGAGGAAGGAGAGAAGAAAGAAGGAAAGAAGAAAGAAAGAATAAAGAAAGAAGAAAGGAAGAAGAAAGAAAGAAGAAAGAAAGAAGAAATAAAGAAGAAAGAAAGAAGAAAGGAAGAAGAAAGAAAGAAGAAAGAAAGAAGAAAGTAAGAAGAAAGAAGAAGAAAGAGAGAAGAAAGAAAGAAGAAAGAAAGAAGAAAAAAAGAAAGAAGAAAGAATGAAAGAAGAAAGGAAGAGAAAGAAAGAAAGAGAAAGGAACAAGAAAGAAAGAAGAAAGAAGAAAGGAAGAAGAAAGAAAGAAGAAAGGAATAAGAAAGAAAGAAAGAAGAAAGGAAGAAGGAAGAAAGAAAGAATAAAGAAAGAAGAAAGAAAGAAGAAAGGAGGAACAAATAAGAAAGAAAGAAGGAAGAAAGAAAGAAGAAAGAAAGAAGAAAGAAAGAAGAAAGGAAGAATAAAGAAAGAAGAAAGTAAGAAGAAAGAAAGAAGAAAGAGAGAAGAAAGAAAGAAGAAAGAAAGAAGAAAAAAAGAAAGAAGAAAGAATGAAAGAAGAAAGGAAGAGAAAGAAAGAAAGAAGAAAGAAAGAAGAAAGAAAGAAGAAAGAAAGAAGAAAGAAAGAAGAAAGAAGAAAGGAAGAAGAAAGAAGAAAGGAAGAAGAAAGAAGAAGAAAGAGGAAAGAAAGAAGAAAGACAGAAGAAAGACGAAAGAAAGAAGTAAGAAAGAAAGAAAGAAGAAAGAAGAAGAAAGAAAGAAGAGAGGAGGAAGAAAGAAGAAAGAAAGAATGAAGAATGAAAGAAAGAAGAAAGAAGAAAGGAGGAAGAAAGAAGAAATAAAGAAAGAAGGACGACAGAAAGAAGAAGGAAGAAGAAAGAAGAAAGAAAGAAGAATGGAAGAAGAAAGAAAGAAGAAAGAGAGAAGAAAGAAAGAAGAAAGAAAGAAGAAAGGAGGAAGAAAGAAGAAGGAAAGCAGGAAGAAAGAAAGAAGAAAGAAAGAAGAAAGTAAGAATAAAGAAAGAAGAGTGGAAGAAGAAAGAAAGAAGAAAGAAATAAGAAGGAAAGAAAGAAGAAAGAAAGAAGAAGAAAGAAGAAAAAAGAAAGAAAGAAGAAAGAAAGAATAAAGAGAAAAGAAAGAAAAAAGAAAGAAGAGAGAAAGAAGAAAGAAAGTAGAAAGAAAGAAGAAAGAAAGCAGAAAGAAAGAAGAAAGAAAGAAGAAGGAAAGAAGAAAGGAGAAGAATGATAGAAGAACAGAGAAAGAAGAAAGAAAGAAGAAGGAAGAAAGAATGTAGAAAGAAAGAAGAAAGAAAGAAAGAAGAAAGATAGAAGACAGAAGTAAGAAAGAAGTAAGAAAGAAGTAAGAAAGTACGAAGAAAGAAAGAAGAAAGAAAGAAGAAAGAAAGAAGAAAGGAAGAATAAGGAAAGAAGAAAGGAAGAAGAAAGAAGAATAAAGAAAGAATAAGAAAGAAGAAAGGAGGAAGAAAGAAGAAAGAAAGAAGGAAGAAAGAAAGAAGAAAGAAAGAAGAAAGAAAGAAGAAAGGAAGAATAGGAAGAAGAAAGGAAGAGAAAGAAAGAAGAAGAAAGAATGAAAGAAGAAAGGAAGAAGAAAGAAAGAAAGAAAGAAAAAAGAAAGAAGAAAGAAAGAAGTAAGAAAGAAAGAAAGAAGAAAGAAAGAAGAAAGAAAGAAGAAAGAAAGAAGAAAGAAAGAAGAAGAAGGAAGAGGGAAAAAAGAAAGAAAGAAGGAAGAAAGAAAGAAGAAAGAAAGAAGAAAGAAGGAAGAAAGGAAGCATAAAGAAAGAAGAAAGAAAGAAGAAAGAAAGAGAAGAAAGAAGAAAGAAAGAGTCAAGAAGAAGAAAGAAATAAAGAAGAAAGAAAGAAGAAGGAAAGAAAGAAGAATGAAAGAGAAGAAAGAAGAAAGAAAGAAGAAAGAAAGAAGAAAGAAGGAAGAGAGAAGAAAGAAAGAAAAGGAAGAATTGAAGAAGAAAGAAAGAAGAAAGAAAAAAGAAGGAAAGAACTAAGAAAGAAAGAAGAAAGAAAGAAGAAGAAAGAAGAAAGAAAGAAGAAAGAAGGAAAGAAAGAAGAAGAAAGAAGAAAGAAGAAAGGAAGAAGAAAGAAGGAAGAAAGGAAGAAGAAAGAAAGAAGAAAGAAAGAAGAAAGAAAGAAAGAAGAAAGAAAGAAGAAAGAAAGAAGAAAGAAAGAAGGAAGAAGAAAGAAAGAAGAAAGAAAGAAATATGAAAGAAGTAAGAAGGAAGTAAGGAAGAAGTAAGAAAGAAAGAAGAATGAAGGAAGGAAGAAAGAAGGAAGAAAGAAAGAAGAAGGAAAGAAGTAAGAAAGAAAAAAGAAGAAAGAAAGAATAAATAAAGAAGGAAGAAAGATAAAGAAAGAAAGAAGAAAGAAAGAATGAAGAAGAAAGAAGAAAGAAGAAAGGAAGAAGAAAGAAGGAAGAAAGGAAGAAGAAAGAAAGAGGAAACAAAGAAGAAAGAAAGAAAGAAGAAAGAAAGATGAAAGAAAGAAGAAAGAAGAAAGAAAGGAGAAATAAAGAAGAAAGAAAGAAGAAACAGAGAAAGAAGATAGAAAGAAGAAAGAAGTAAGAAAGAAATATAAAAGAAGTAGGAAAGAAGGAAGAATTAAGAAAGAAAGAAGAAAGAAGGAAGGAAGAAAGAAGGAAGAAAGAAAGAAGAAAGAAGAAGAAAGAAGTAAGAAGAAAGAAAGAAGAAAGAAAGAAGAAAGAAAGAAGAGAGGAGGAAGAAAGAAGAAAGAAAGAATGAAGAATGAAAGAAAGAAGAAAGAAAGAAGAAAGGAGGAAGAAAGAAGAAAGAAAGAAAGAAGGAAGACAGAAATAAGAAGGAAGAAGAAAGAAGAAAGAAAGAAGAATGGAAGAAGAAAAAAGAAGAAAGAGAGAAGAAAGAAAGAAGAAGAAAGAAGAAAGGAGGAAGAAAGAAGAAGGAAAGCAGGAAGAAAGAAAGAAGAAAGAAAGAAGAAAGGAAGAATAAAGAAAGAAGAATGGAAGAAGAAAGAAAGAAGAAAGAGAGAATAAAGAAAGAAGAAAGAAAGAAGAAAGAAAGAAAGAAGAAAGAATGAAAGAAAGAAGAAAGAAGAAGAAAGAAAGGAGAAGAAAGAAAGAAGAATGAAAGAAGAAAGAAAGAAGAAAGAAAGAAGAAAGAAGGAAGAAAGAAGAAGAAAGAAAGAAGGAAGAAAGAAAGAAGAAAGAAAGAAGAAAGAAGGAAGAAAGGAAGAATAAAGAAAGAAAAAGGAGAAGAAATAAAGAAGAAGAAAGAAGAAAGAAGAAGAAAGAAAGAAGAAAGAAGAAAGGAAGAAGAAAGAAGAAAGGAAGAAGAAAGAAAGAAGAAAGAGGAAAGAAAGAAGAAAGAAAGAAGAAAGAAAGACGAAAGAAAGAAGTAAGAAAGAAGAAAGAAGAAAGAAAGATGAAAGAAAGAAGAGAATAGGAAGAAAGAAGAAAGAAAGAATGAAGAATGAATGAAAGAATAAAGAAAGAAGAAAGAAAGAATTAAGAAAGAAAGAAGAAAGAAAGAAGAAGAAAGAAGAAAGGAAGAAATATGAAAGAAGTAAGAAGGAAGTAAGGAAGAAGTAAGAAAGAAAGAAGAACGAAGGAAGGAAGACAGAAGGAAGAAAGAAAGAAGAAGGAAAGAAGTAAGAAAGAAAAAAGAAGAAAGAAAGAATAATAAAGAAGAGAAGATAAGAAGAAAGAAGAAGAAAGAATGAAGAAGAAAGTAGAAAGAAGAAAGGAAGAAGAAAGAAGGAAGAAAGGAAGAAGAAAGAAAGAAGAAAGAAAGAAGAAAGAAAGAAAGAAGAAAGAAAGAAGAAAGAAAGAAGAAAGAAGAAGAAAGGAGAAATAAAGAAGAAAGAAAGAAGAAAGAAAGAAGATAGAAGAAGAAAGAAGTAAGAAAGAAATATAAAAGAAGTAGGAAAGAAGGAAGAATTAAGAAAGAAAGAAGAAAGAAGGAAGAAGAAAGAAGGAAGAAAGAAAGAAGAAAGAAAGAAGAAAGAAGAAAGAAAGAAGAAAGAATAAAAGAAGAAAGAAGGAAGAAAGAAAGAAGAAAGAAAGAAGTAAGAAAGAAGAAGAAAGAAAGAAGAAAGAAAGAAGTAAGAAAGAAAGAAGAAAGAAAGAATGAAGAAAGAAGATAGAAAGAAAGAAGAAAGAAAGAAAGAGGAAAGAAAGAAAGAGAAAGAGAGAAAGAAGAAAGGAAGAAAGAGAAAGAAAGAAGAAAGAATAAAGGATGAAGAAAGAAGAAAGAAAGGAATAAGAAAGAAAGAAGAAAGAAAGAAGAAAGAAAGAAAGAGAAAGAAAGAAGAATGAAAGAAGTGAGAAAGAAAGAAGAAAGAAAGAAGAAAGGAAGAAGAAGAAAGAAGGAAAGAAAGAAGAAAGAATGAAAGAAGAAAGAAGAAAGAAGAAAGAAGAAGAAGATGAAGGGAAGAGAAGGAAGAAGAAGAGGAAAGAAAGAAGAAGAAAGGGAAAGAAAGAAGAAGAAAGAAAGAAGAAAGAAAGAAAGAAGAAAGAAACAAGAAAGAAGAAAGAAAGAAGAAAGAAAGAAGAAAGAAAGAAGAAAAAATAAAGAAGTGAGAAAGAAGTAAGAAAGAAGTAAGAAAGAATTAAGAAAGAAAGAAGAAAGAAAGAAGAAAGAAGGAAGAAAGAAAGAAGAAAGAAAGAAAGAAGAATGAAAGAAGAAAGAAAGAAGAAAGAAAGAAGAAAGAAGGAAGAAAGAAGAAGGAAAGACAGAAGAAAGAATGAAAGAAGAAGAAAGAGAAAGAAAGAAGAAAAAAGAAAGAAGAAGAAAGAAGTAAGAAAGAAAGAAAGAAGAAAGGAAGTGGAAAGAAAGAAGAATGAAAGAAGAAAGAAAGAAAGAAGAAAGAATGAAAGAAAAAGAAAGAATAAAAATGAAAGAAGAAAGAAGAAGAAGAAAGAAAGAAGAAGAAGAAGAAGAAGAAGAAAGAGGAAGGAGAGAAGAAAGAAGGAAAGAAGAAAGAAGAGAAAGAAGAAGAAGGAGAGAAGAAAGAAGAAGGAAGAAGAAGAAAGAAGAAGAAGAAGAGAAGGAAGAAGAAAGAAAGAAGAAAGAAAGAAGAAGGAAAGAAAGAAAGAAGGAAGAAATAAGAAAGAAAGAAGAAAGAAAGAAAGAAGAAAGAAAGAAGAAAGAAAGAAAGAAGAAAGAAAGAAGGAAGAAAGAAAGAAGAAAGAAAGAAGAAAGAAAGAATAAAGAAAGAAGAAAAAGAAGAAGAATAAAGAATAAGAAGAAAGAAAGAAGAAAGAAAGAAGAAAGAAAGAAAGAAGAAACAAAGAAGAAAAAAAGAAGTAAGAAAAAAGAAAGAAGAAAGAAAGAAGAAAGAAAGAAGAGAGGAGGAATAAAGAGAAAGAAAGAAGAAAGAAAGAAAGAAGAAGAAAGAAAGAAGAAAGAGAGAAGAAGAAGAAAGAAAGAAGAAAGAAAGGAGAAAGAAAGAAAGAGAATGAAAGAAGAAGGAAGAAGAAGAAGAAAGCAGAAAGAAAGAAGAAAGAAAGAAGAAGGAAAGCAGAAAGGAAGAAGAAAAAAGAAAGGAAGAGAAGGAAGAGAGAGTAAGAAGAAAGAAGAAGAATGAAAGAAGAAGAGAGAAAGAGAAAGAAGAAGAAAGAAGAAAGAAAGAAAAAAGAAAGAAGAAAGAAAGAAGAAAGAAAGAAAGAAAGAAGAAAGAAATAAGAAAGAAAGAAGAAAGAAAGAAAGAAGAAAGAAGAAGAAAGAAAGAAGAAAGAAAGAAAGAAGAAAGAAAGAAGAAAGAAAGAAGAAAGAAATAAGAAAGAAGAAGAAAGAAGAAAGCAGAAGGAATGAAAGAAGAAAGAAGAAGAAAGAAGAAAGAAGAAAGAAAGAAGAAAGAAAGAAGAAAGAAAGAAGAAAGAAAGGAGAAAGAAAGAAAGAAGAATGAAAGAAGAAAGAAAGAAAGGAGAAAGAAAGAAAGAAGAAAGAAGAAGAAAGAAGGAAGAAGAAGAAAGAAGAAGAAAGATTAGGAAAGAGAAGAAGAAGAAAGGAAAGAAGAGAGGAGGAGAAAGAAGAAAGAAAGAAGAAAGAAAGAAGAAGAAAGAAAGAAGAGAAAGAAAGAAGAAAGAAAGAAGAAAGAAAAGAAAGAAAGGAGAAAGAAAGAAAGAAGATTGAAAGAAAGAAGAAAGAAGAAAGAAAGAAGAAAGAAAGAAGAAAGGAAGAGAAAGAAAGAAGAAAGGAAGAAGAAAGAAAGAAGAAAGAAAGAAAAAAGAAAGAGTAAAAGAAGAAAGAAAGAAGAAAGAAGAAAGAAAGAAGAAAGAAAGAAGAAAGAAGAAAGAAAGAAAGAAGAATGAAAGAAGAATGAAAGAAGTGAGAAAGAAAGAAGAAAGAAATAAGAAGAAAGAAGAAAGAAAGAAGAAGGAAGAAGAAAGAATGAAAGAAGAAAGAAGAAGAAAGAAGAAAGAAAGAATAAAGAGAGAAGAAAGAAAAAGAAAGAAAGAAAGAAAGAAGAAGAAAGTAGAAAGAAAGAAGAAAGAAAGCAGAAAGAAAGAAGAAAGAAAGGAGAAGGAAGAAGAAGGAAGAAGAAAAAGAGAAAGGAAGAAGAAGGAAAGAAGAGAGAAAGAGAAGAAAGAAGAATGAAAGAAGAACAGAGAAAGAGAAGAAAGAAGAAAGAAGAAAGAAGAAAGAAGAAGAAAGAAGAAAGAGAGAAGAAAGAAAGAAGAAAGAAAGAAGAACAGAAGTAAGAAAGGAGGAAGAATGAGAAAGAAGAAGGAAGAAAGAAAGAAGAAAGAAACAAGAAAGAAAGGAGAAGGAAGAATAAAGAAAGAAGATAGGAAGAAGAAAGAAGAGAAGAGAGAAGAAGAAGGAAGAAGAGCAAAGAAAGAAAGAAGGAAGAAAGAAAGAATTAGAAAGAAGAAAGAAGGAAGAAAGTAAGAATAAAGAAAGAGAAAGGAAGAAG
The DNA here is from genome assembly GCF_036013475.1 of Columba livia. Classification (NCBI taxonomy): domain Eukaryota; kingdom Metazoa; phylum Chordata; class Aves; order Columbiformes; family Columbidae; genus Columba; species Columba livia. The sequence goes on along the minus strand of NW_027043642.1, from coordinate 2,942 downwards.
AAAGAAAGAAGAAAGAAAGAAGAAAGAAAGAAGAAATAAAGAAGAAAGAAAGAAGAAAGAAAGAAGAAAAAAGAAGAAAGAAGAAAGGAAGAAGAAAGAAGAAAGGAAGAAGAAAGAAAGAAGTAAGAAGAAAGAAAGAAGAAGAAAGAGGAAGAAAGAAGAAAGAAAGAAGAAAGAAAAAAGAAGAAAGAATGAAGAAGAAAGAAGAAGAAATATAGAAGAAGAAAGAAGAAGAAAAAAGATAGAGAAAGAAAGAAAAAGAAAGAAAGAAGAAAGAAAGTAGAAGGAAAGAAAGAAGAAAGTAAGAAAGAAGAAAGAAAGAAGAAGAAAGAAGAAAGAAGAAGAAAGAAAGATGAAAGAAAGAAGGAGAAAGAAGAAAGAAAGAAGAAAGAAAGTAAGAAGAAAGAAAGAAGAAACAAAGAAGAAAGAAAGATGAAAGGAAGAAGAAGGAGAGAAAGAAGAAAGAAAGAAGAAAGAAAGAGGAAAGAAAGAAGAAAGAAAGAAATAAGAAAGAAGAAAGAAGAAAGAAACAAGAAAGAAGAAAGAAAGAAGAAGAAAGAAGAAAGAAGAAAGAAAAAACAAAAAGAAAGAAAGAAGTAAGAAAGAATGAAAGAAGAAAGAAAGAAGAAAGAGAGAAGAAGGAAAAGAAAGAAAGAAAGAAGAAAGAAAGAAGAAAGAAAGCAGAAAGAAGAAAGAAAGAAAAAGAAAGAAGAAAGAAGAAGAAGAAAGAAAGAAGATAGAAGAAAGAAGTAAGAAGAAGTAAGAAAGAATGAAGAAAGAAAGAAGATAGAAAGAAGAAAGAAAGAAGAAAGAGAGAATAAAGAAAGAATAAAGAAGAAGAAGGAGGAAGAAGAAGAAAGAAAGAAGGAAGAAAGAAGAAAGAAAGAAGAAAGAAAGAAGAAAGAAAGAAGAAAGGAAGAATAAAGAAAGAAGAAAGGAAGCATAAAGAAAGAAGAATGGAAGAAGAAAGGAAGAGAAAGAGAGGAGAAAGAAGAAGAAAGAAAGAAGAAGAAAGAGGAAAGAATGAAAGAAGAAAGGAAGAAGAAAGAAAGAAAGAAGAAAGAAAGAAGTAAGAAGAAGAAAAAGAAAGGAAGAAGAAAGAAAGAAGAAAGGAAGAGAAAGAAAGAAAGAAGAATAAAGAAGAAGTAAGGAAAATGAAAGAAGAAGGAAAGAAGAAGAAAGAAGAAAGAACGAAGAGAGGAGGAAGAAAGAAGAAAGAAAGAAGAAAGAAAGAAAGAAGAAAGAAAGAAAGAAGAAAGAAGAAGAAAGAAAGAGGAAAGAAAAAGAAAGGAGAAAGAAAGAAAGAAGATCAAAAGAAAGAAGAAAGAAGAAAGAAGAAAGAAAGAAGAAAGAAAGAAGAAAGGAAGAAGAAAGAAGAAGAAGGAAGAAGAAGAAGAGAAGAAGAAGAAGAAGAAGGAGAAGAAGAAGAAGAAAGGAAGAAAGAAGAAGAAGAAGATAGAAAGAAGAAAGAAAGAAGAAAGAAAGAAGAAAGAAAGAAAGAAGAAAGAACAATAAAGAAGAAAGAAAGAAGAAAGAAAGAAGAAGAAGAGAAAGAAAGAAAGAAGAAAGAATAAAAGAAGAAAGAAAGAATAAAGAGAAGAAAGAATGAAGAAAGAAAGAAGAAAGAAAGAACAAAGAAAGAAGAAAGAAAGAAGAAAGAAAGAAAGAAGAAGAATGAAAGAAGAAGAAGAGAAATATAGAAGAAAGAAAGAAGAAAGAAAAAAGATAGAAGAAAGAAAGAAAAAAGAAGAAAGAAGAAAGAAAGTAGAAGGAAGAAAGAAGAAAGTAGAAAGAAGAAGAAAGAAGAAGAAGAAGAAAGAAAGAAGAAGAAAGATGAAAGAAGATGAAAGAGGAGAAGAAGAAGAAGAAGAAGTAGAGAAGAAAGAAAGAGAAACAAAGAAGAAAGAAAGATGAAAGGAAGAGAAAGAGAAAGAAAGAAGAAAGAAAGAGGAAAGAAAGAAGAAAGAAAGAAAGAAGAAAGAAAGAAAAAGAAAGAAGAAGAGGAAAGAAGAGCAGAAAGAAGACAGAAGTAAGAAAGAAGTAAGAAAGAAGTAGAAGAATGAAGAAAGAATAAGATAGAAAGAAGAAAGAAAGAAGAAAGAGAGAATAAATAAAGATAAAGAAAGAAGAAAGAGGAAGAAGAGAAGAAAGGAGGAAGAAGAAGAAGGAAAGAAAGAAGAAAGAATAAAGAAAGAGAAAGGAGCATAAGAAAGTAGGAATGGAAGAGAAGAAAGAAGAAGGAGAGAGAAAGAAAGAAGAAGAAAGAAGAAGAAAGAGGAAGAATGAAAGAAGAAAGGAAGAGAAATAAAGAAGAAGAAGAAAGAAGAAGAAAGAAGAAAGAAAGAAGGAAGGAGAAAGAAAGAAGAAGGAAGAGAAAGAAGAGAAAGAGAAGAAAGAAGTAAGGAAAAGAAGAGAGAAGAAGAAGAAAGAAGAAAGGAAGAAGAAGAAAGTAGAAGAAAAGAGAAAGAAAGAGTAAAGAAAGAAAGAAAGGAGAAAGAAAGAAAGAAGATGAAGAAAGAAGAAGAAGAAGAAAGAAGAAAGAAAGAAGAAAGGAAGAAAGAAGAAAGAAAGAAGAAAGAAAGAAGAAGAAAGAAGAAAGAAAGAAAGAAAGAAAGAAGAAAGAAAGAAGAAAGAAAGAAGAAAGAAAGAAGAAAGAAGAATGAAAGAAGTGAGAAAGAAAGAAGAAAGAAAGAAGAAAAGAAGAAGAAAGAAAGAAGGAAAGAAAGAAGAAAGAATGAAAGAAGAAAGAAAGAAGAAAAGAAAGAAGAAAGAAAGAAAGAAAAAGAAGAAGAATGAAAGAAGTAAGAAAGAAGAAAGAAGAAAGAAATATAAAGGGAAAAGAAAGAAAAAAGAAATAAAGAAGAAAGAACAAGAAAGTAGAGAAGAGAAGAAGAAAGCAGAAAGAAAGAAGAAAGAAAGAAGAGAAAGAAGAAAGGAAGAAG
>NW_027043641.1:0-59704 GCF_036013475.1 Columba livia | reverse complement strand
GAAGAAAGAAAGAAAAAAGAAGTAAGAAGAAAGAAGAAAGAAAAAAGAAAGAAAGAAGAATGAAAGAAGAAAGAAGAATGAAAGAAGAACGAAAGAAGAAAGAAAGAAGAAATAAAGTAGAAAGAGAGAAAGAAGAAAGAAAGAAGAAAGAATGACGAAAGAAAGAAGAAAGAATGAAGAAAGAAGAAAGAAAGAAGTAAGAAAGAAAGAAGAAATAAAGAAGAGAGAAGAAAGAAAGAAGACAGAAAGAAAGAAGAAAGAAAGCAGAAAGAAAGAATAAAGAAAGGAGAAAGAAAGCAGAAAGAAAAAAGAAAGAAGAAAGAAAGAAGAAAGAAAGAAGAAAGAAAGAAGAAAGAAAGAAGAAAGAAAGAAGAAAGAAAGAAAGAAGAAAAGAAGAATGAAGAAAGAAAGAATGAAGAAAGAATAAAGAAGAAAGAAAGAAGAAAGAAAGAAGAAGAAAGAAAGAAAAGAAGAAGAAAGAAAGAAGTAAGAAAGAACTAAAAAAGAAGTAAGAAAGTAGTAAGAAAGAAGTAAGAAAGAAAGAAGAAAGAAGTAAGAAAGAAGAAAGAAAGAAGTAGGAAAGAAAGAAGAAAGAAAGAATGAAAGAAGAAAGAGAGAGGAAAGAAAGAAGAAAGAAAGAAGTAAGAAAGAAGTAAGAAAGACGTAAGAAAAAAGTAAGAAAGAAAGAAGAAAGAAAGAAGTAAGAAAGAAAGAAGAAAGAAAGAACAAAGCAAGTAAAAAGAAAGAAAAAAGAAAGAAGAAAGAAAGAAGAAAGAAAGAAGAAGAAGTAAGAAATAAAGAAAAAGAAAGAAGAAAGAAAGAAGAAAGAAAGAAGAAAGAAGAAAGAGAAAAGAAAGAATAAAGAAAAAGAAAGAAGAAAGAAAGAAGAATGAAGAAAGAAATTAAGAAGAAAGAAAGAAAGAAGAAAGAAGAAGAAAGAAAGAAGAGAAAAAGAAGAAAGAAAGAAAGAAAGAAGTAATTAAGAAAGAAGTAAGAAGTAAGAAAGAAGTAAGAAAGAAGAAGAGAGAAAGAATAAAGAAAGAAGAAAGAAAGAAGAAATAAGAAAGAAAGAAGAAAGAAAGAAGAAAGAAGAAAGAATGAAGAATGAAAGAAAGAAATTAAGAAGAAAGAAAGAAAGAAGAAAAAAGAAGAAAGAAAGAAGAAAGAAGAAAGAAAGAAGAAAGAAAGAAAGAAGAAAGAAAGAAGAAAGAAAGAAGAAAGAAAGAATGAAGAAAGAAACGAAGGAGAAATAAAGAAGAAAGAAAGAAGAAAGAAAGAATAATGAAAGAAGAAAGAAGAAAGAAAAATAGGAAAGAAAGAAGAAAGAAAGAAGAAAGAAGAAAGAAGAAAGAAAGAAGAAAAAAGACGAAAGAAGGAAGAAAGAAAGAAGAAAGAAAGAAAGATGAAGGAAAGAAAAAAGAAAGAAAGCAGAAAGAATGAAAGAAGAAAGAAAGAAGAAAGAAAGAAAGAAGGAGAAGAAAGAAAGAACTAAGAAAGAAAGAATAAAGAAGTAAGAAAGAAAGAAGAAAGATGTAAGAAAGAAGTAAAAAGAAAGAAGAAAGAAGAAAGAAAGAAAGAAAGAAAGAAAGAAAGAAAGAAAGAAAGAAAGAAAGAAAGAAAGAAAGAAAGAAAGAAAGAAAGAAAGAAAGAAAGAAGAAAGAAAGAGGAGAGAAATAAAGAAGAAAGAAAGCAGAAAGAAAGAAGAAAGAAAGAAGAAAGAAGAAAGAAAGAAGAAAGAAAGAATGAAGAAAGAAAGAAAGAAAGAAGAAAGAATGAGGAAAGAAAGAAAGAAGAAAGAAAGAAGAAAGAAAGAAGAAAGAATGAAGTAAGAAGAAGAAAGAAAGAAGAAAGAAAGAAGAAAGAAGAAAAAAGAAAGAAAGAATAAAGAATGAATAAAGAGAGAAAGAAGAAAGAAAGAAGAAAGAAAGGAGAAGAAAGAAGAAAGAAAGAAAAAAAAAAGAAAGAAGAAAGAAAGAAGAAAGAAAGAAGAAAGAAGAAAGAAAGAAAGAAGAAAGAATAAAAAAGAAAGAAAGAAGAAAGAAGAAAGAATGAAGAAAGAAAGAAAGAAGAAAAAATGAAAGAAAGAATAAAGAAAGGAGAAAGAAAGAAGAAAGAAAGAAAAAAGAAAGAAAAAAGAAAGAAAGAAAGAAGAAAGAAAGAAGAAAGAAAGAAGAAAGAAAGAAGAAAGAAAGAAGAAAGAAAGAAGAAAGAAAGAAAAAAAAGAAAGAAGAAAGAAAGAGAAAGAAGAAAGAAAGAAGAAAGAAAGGAAAAAGAAAGCAGAAAGAAAGAAGTAAGAAAGAAGTAACAAAGAAGTAAGAAAGAAGAAAGAAAGAAGAAAGAAAGAAGAAAGAAGTAAGAAAGAAAGAAGAAAGAAAGAAGAAAGAAAGAAGAAAGAAAGAAGAAAGAAAGAAGAAAGAAGAACGAGAGTAGAAAGAGATAAAGAAGAAAGAAAGAAGAAGGAAAGAAGAATAAAGAAAGAAATTAAGAAGAAAGAAAGAAAGAAGAACGAAAGAAGAAAGAAAGAAAGAAGAGAGAAAGAAGAAAGAAAGAAAGAAGGAAGTAATAAAGAAAGAAGTAAGAAGTAAGAAAGGAAGAAGTAAGGTGTAAGAAAGAAGTAAGAAAAAAGTAAGAAAGAAGTAAGAAAGAAAGAGAGAGAAAGAATAAAGAAAGAAGAAAGAAAGAAGAAAGAAGAAAGAAAGAAAGAAGAAAGAAAGGAGAAATAAGAATGAAAGAAGAAAGAAAGAAAGAAGAAAGAAAGAAGAAAGAAAGAAGAAAGAAAGAATGAAGAAAGAAACGATGGAGAAATAAAGAAGAAAGAAAGAAGAAAGAAAGAAGAAAGAAAGAAGAAAGAGAGAAAGAAGTAAGAAAGAAGAAGAAAGAAAGCAGAAAGAAAGAAAGAAGAAAGAAAGAAAGAAAGAAAGAAAGAAAGAAAGAAAGAAAGAAAGAAAGAAGAAAGAAAGAAAGAAAGAAAGAAAGAAAGAAAGAAAGAAAGAAGAAAGAAAGAGGACAGAAATAAAGAAGAAAGAAAGCAGAAAGAAAGAAGAAAGAAAGAAGAAAGAAGAAAGAAAGAAGAAAGAAAGAAGAAAGAAAGAAGAAGAAAGAATGAAGAAAGAAAGAAAGAAGAAAGAATGAGGAAAGAAAGAAAGAAGAAAGAAAGAAGAAAGAAAGAAGAAAGAATGAAGTAAGAAAGAAGAAGAAAGAAAGAAAAAAGAAAGAAAAAGAAAGAAAGAATAAAGAACGAATAAAGAGAGAAAGAAGAAAGAAAGAAGAAAGAAAGGAGAAAGAAAGAAGAAGAAAGAAAATAAAGAAAGAAGAAAGAAAGAAGTAAGAAAGAAGAAAGAAAGAAGGAAGAAAGAAAGGAAGAAGAATGAAAGAAAGAAAGAAGAAAGAAAGGAAAAAGAAAGAAGAAAGAAAGAAGAAAGAAAGAAGAATGAAAGAAGAAACAAAGACTGAAGAAAGAAAGAAGAATGAAAGAAGATGGAAGAAGAAAGAAAGAAGAAAGAAAAAAGAAATAAAGAAGAAAGAAGAAAGAAATAAGAAAGAAGTAAGAAAGAAGTAAGAAAGAAAGAAGAAAGAAAGAAATAAGAAAGAAAGAAGAAAGAAAGAACAAAGAAAGAGAAAGAAATAAGAAAGAAGTAAGAAAGAAAGAAGTAAGAAAGAAAGAAGAACGAAAGAAGAAAGAAAGAAAGAGAAAGAATAAAAAAGAAAGAAAGAAGAACGAAAGCAGAAAGAAAATAGAAAGAAAAAAGAAAGAAGAAAGAAAGGAGAAAGAAAGAAGAAAGAAAGGATGAAGAAAGAAAGAAAGAAGAAAGAAAGGATGAAGAAAGAAAGAAAGAAAGAAGAAAGAATGAAGAAAGAAAGAAAGAAGAAATAATGAAAGAAAGAATAAAGAAAGGAGAAAGAAAGAAGAAAGAAAGAAAGAAGAAAGAAAGAAGAAAGAAAGAAGAAAGAAAGAAGAAAGAAAGAAATAAAAGAAAGAACAAAGAAAGAAGAAAGAAGAAAGAAAGAAGGAAGAAAGAAAGGAAGAAGAAAGAAAGAAAGAAAGAAAGAAGAAAGAAAGAAGAAAGAAAGAAGAAAGAAAGGATGAAGAAAGAAAGAAAGAAAGAAGAAAGAATGAAGAAAGAAAGAAAGAAGAAATAATGAAAGAAAGAATAAAGAAAGGAGAAAGAAGGAAGAAAGAAAGAAAAAAGAAAGAAAAAAGAAAGAAAGAAAGAAGAAAGAAAGAAGAAAGAAAGAAGAAAGAAAGAAGAAAGAAAGAAGAAAGAAAGAAGAAAGAAAGAAATAAAAGAAAGAAGAAAGAAAGAAGAAAGAAGAAAGAAAGAAGGAAGAAAGAAAGGAAGAAGAAAGAAAGAAAGAAAGAAAGAAGAAAGAAAGAAGAAAGAAAGAAGAAAGAAAGAAGAAAGAAAGAAGAAAGAAAGAAGAAAGAAATAAGTAAGAAAGAAGTAACAAAGAAGTAAGAAAGAAGAAAGAAAGAAAGAAAAAGAGAAAGAAGATAGAAAGAAGAAAGAAAGAAGAAAGAAAGAAGTAAGAAAGAAAGAAGAAACAAAGAAGAAACAAAGAATGATAGAAGAAGAAAGATGATAGAAGGAAGAAAGAAGAAAGAAAGAAGAAAGAAAAAAGTAAGAAAGAAGTAAGAAAGAAAGTAGAAAGAAAGAAAAAAGAAAGAAGAAAGAAAGAAGAAAGATAGAAGAAAGAAAGAAAGAAGAAAGAAAGAACAAAGAAAAAAGAAAGAAAGAAGAAAGAAAGAAGAAAGAAGAAAGAAACAAGAAAGAAGTAAGAAAGAAAGAAGAAAGAAAGAAGTAAGAAAGAAGTAAGAAAGAAAGAAGAAAGAAAGAAGAATGAAAGAAGAAAGAAAGACTGAAGAAAGAAGGAAGAATGAAAGAAGAAAGGAAGAAAAAAGAAAGAAGAAAGAAAAAGAAAGAAAGAAGAAAGAAGAAAGAAATAAGAAAGAAGTAAGAAAGAAGTAAGAAAGAAGAAGAAAGAAAGAATAAGAAAGAAAGAAGAAAGAATAAAGAAAGAAGAAAGAAATAAGAAAGAAGAAAGAAATAAGAGAGAGGTTAGATAGAAAAAGTAAGAAAGAAAGAAGAAAGAAAGAAGAAAGAAAGAGACAGAAATAAAGAAGAAAGAAAGCAGAAATAAAGAAGAAATAAAGAAAGAAGAAAGAAAGCAGAAAGAAAGAAGTAAGAAAGAAGAAAGAAAATAGAAAGAAGAAAGAAGAAAGAAAGTAGAAAGAAAGATTGAAGAAAGAAAGAAAGAAGAAAGAATGAAGAAAGAAAGAAAGAAAAAAGAATGAAAGAAAGAAGAAAGAAAGAAGAAAGAATGAAGTAAGAAAGAAGAAAGAAAGAAGAAAGAAGAAAAAAGAAAGAAAAAAGAAAGAAAGAAGTAAGAAAGAAGAAAGAAAGAAGAAAGAAAGAAAGAAGAAGAAGAAAGAAGAAAGAAGAAAGAAGAAAGAAGAAAGAAGAAAGAAGAAGAAGAAAGAAGAAAGAAGAAAGAAGAAAGAAGAAAGAAGAAAGAAGGAAGAAAGAAGGAAGAAAGAAAGAAGAAAGAAAGAAGAAAGTAAGAGAGAAGAAAGAAAGAAGAAGAAAGAAGAAACAAAGAAGAAAGAAAGAATGAAAGAAGAAAGAAAGAAGATAGAAGGAAGAAAGAAGAAAGAAAGAAGAAACAAAGAAGAAAGAAAGAATGAAAGAAGAAAGAAAGAAGATAGAAGGAAGAAAGAAGAAAGAAAGAAGAAAGAAAGAATTAAGAAAGAAGTATGAAAGAAAGTAGAAAGAAAGAAGAAAGAAGAAAGAAAGAAGAAAGAAAGAAAGAAGAAAGAAGTAAGAAAGAAAGAAATAAGTTGTAAGAAAAAGTAAGAAAGAAAAAAGAAAGAAATAAGAAAGAAAGGAAGAAGAAAGGAAGAAGAAAGGAAGAATAAAGAAAGAAGAAAGAAAGAAAGAAGAAAGAAAGAAGAAAGAAAGAAAAAGAAAGAAGAAAGAAAGAAGTAATAAAGAATTAATAAAGAAAGAAGAACGAAAGAAGAATGATAGAAGAAAGAAAGAAAGAAGAAAAAAAAAGAAAGAAGAAAGAAAGAAGAAAGAAAGAAGAAAGAGGAAAGAAAGAAGTAAGAAAGAAAGAAGAAAGAAAGAAGAAAGAAAGGAAGAGGAAAGGAAGAAGAAATTAAGAATAAAGAAAGAAGAAAGAAAGAAGAAAGAAAGAAAGAAGAATGAAAGAACAAAGAAAGAAGAAAGAAAGATGAAAGAAGAAAGAAATAAGAAAGAAGTAAGAAAGAAAGAAGAAAGAAAGAAGAAAGAAAGATGAAAGAAGAAAGAAAGAGAGAAAGAAGAAGGAAAGAAAAAAGAAAGTAAAAAGAAAGAAGAAAGAAAGAAGTAAGAAAGAAGTAACAAAGAAGTAAGAAACAAGTAAGAAAGATGTAAGAAAGAAGAAAGAACGAAGAAAAAGAAGGAAGAAAGAAAGGAAGAAGAAAGAAAGAAAGAAAGAAGAAAGAAAGAAGAAAGAAAGAAAGAAGAAAGAATGAAGAAAGAAAGAAGAAAGAATGAAAGAAGAATGAAAGAAAGAATTAAGAAGAAAGAAAGAAAGAAGAAAGAAAGAAGAAAGAAAGAAGAATGAAAGAAAGAATTTAAGAAGAAAGAAAGAAAGATGAAAGAAAGAAGAATTAAAGAAGAAAGAAGTAAGAAAGAAGCAAGAAGAAAGAAGAAAGAAAGAAGAAAGAAAGGAGAAAGAAAAAAGAAAGAAGAAAGAAGAAAGAAAGAAAGAAGAGAGAAAGAAGAAAGAAAGAATAAAGAGAGAAAGAAGAGAGAAAGAAGAAAGAAAGACGAAAGAAAGAAGAAAGAAAGAAGAAAGAAAGAAAGGAGAAAGAAGAAAGAAAGAAAAAAGAAAAAAAGAAAGAAGTAATAAAGAAAGAAGTAAGAATAAGAAAGAAAGAAGAAGAAAGAAGAAAGAAAGATGAAAGAAGAAAGAAAGAGAGAAAGTAGAAGGAAAGAAAAAAGAAAGTAAAAAGAAAGAAGAAAGAAAGAAGTAAGAAAGAAGTAACAAGGAAGTAAGAAACAAGTAAGAAAGAAGTAAGAAAGAAGAAAGAAAGAAGAAAAAAGAAGGAAGAAAGAAAGGAAGAAGAAAGAAAGAAAGAAAGAAGAAAGAAAGAAGAAAGAAAGAAAAAAGAAAGAAGAAAGAAAGAAGTAATAAAGAAGTAACAAAGAAGTAAGAAACAAGTAGAAAGAAGTAAGAAAGTAGTAAGAAAGAAAGAAGAAAGAAAGAAGAAAGAAGAAAGAAAGAAGAACGAAGAAAGAAAGAAGAAGAAAGAGGAACGAAGAAAGAAAGAAGAAAGAAAGAAGAAAGACAAAAAGAGAAAGAAAGAAGAAAGAAATAAGAAAGGAAAAAGAAAGAAATAAGAAAGGAAGAATAAAGAAAGAAGAAAGAAAGAAGAAAGAAAAGAGAAAGAATGAAAGAAGAAGAAAGAAGAAAGAAAGAAGAAAGAAACAAGAAAGGAAGAAGAAAGGAAGAAGAAAGGAAGAAGAAAGAAAGAATAAAGAAAAAATAAGAAGGAAGTAATAAAGAAGTAACAAAGAAGTAAGAAACAAGTAAGAAAGAAGTAAGAAAGTAGTAAGAAAGAAAGAAGAAAGAAAGAAGAAAGAAGAAAGAAAGAAGAAAGAAGAAAGAAAGAAGAAAGAAAGAAGAAAGAAAAAAAGAAGAAAGAAAGAAGAAAGAAAGAAGAAAGAAAGAAGAAAGAAAGAAGAAAGAAAGAGAAAGAAGAAAGAAGAAAGAAAGAAGAAAGCAAGAAGAAAGGAAGAAGAAAGGAAGAAAGAAAGAAGAAAGCAAGGAGAAAGAAAGAAGAAAGAAGTAAGAAAGAAAGAAGAAAGAAAGAAGGAGGAATGAAAGAAGAAAGAAAGAAGAAAGAAAGAAGAAAGAAAGAAAGAAGAAAGAAAGAAGAAATAAAGAAAGAAGAAAGATGAAAGAAAGAAGTAATAAAGAAAGAAGTAAGAAGTAAGAAAGAAAGAAGTAAGTTGTAAGAAGAAGGAAGAAAGAAAGAAGAAAGAAAGAAGAAAGAAAGGAAGAAGAAAGGAAGAAGAAATGAAGAATAAAGAAATAAGAAAGAAAGAAGAAAGAAAGAAGTAAGAAAGAAGTAAGAAAGAAAGAAGAAAGAAAGAAGAATGAAAGAAGAAAGGAAGAATAAAGAAAGAAAGAAGAAAGAAAGAAGACAGAAAGAAAGAAGAAAGAAAGCAAAAAGAAAGAAGAAAGACAGAAAGAAAGAAAGCAGAATGAAAGAAGAAAGAAAGAAGAAAGAAAGAAGAAAGAAGAAGAAAGAAAGAAAGAAGAAAGAAAGAAGAAAGAAAGAAGGAAGAAGAAAGAAAGAAGAAAGAAAGAAGAAAGAAAGAAGAAAGAAAAATGAAGAAAGAAAAAAGAAAGAAGAAAGAATGAAGAAAGAAACAAAGAAGAAAGAAAGAAGAAATAAAGAAGAAAGAAAGAAAAAAGAAAGAAGAAAGAAGAAAGAAGAAAGAAGTAATAAAGAAGTAAGAAACAAGTATGAAAGAAGTAAGAAAGAAGAAAGAAAGAAAGAAGAAAGAAAGACGAAAGAAAGAAGAAAGAAAAAGAAAGAAAGAAGAAAGAAAGAAGAAAGAAGAAAGAAAGAAAGAAGAAAGAAACAAAAAAAGAAGAAGAAAGAAAGAAGAAAGAAAGAAGAAAGAAGGAATTTAGAAAGAAGAAAGAACGAAAGAAAGAAGAAGAAAGAAGAAAGAAAGAAAGAAGAAGGAAAGAAAGAAGAAAGAGAGAAGAAAGAAGAAGAAAGAAAGAAGAAAGAAAGTAGAAAGAAAGAGGAAGAAAGAAGGAAGAAAGAAGAAAGAAAGAAAGAAGAAAGAAAGAAGAAAGAAAGAAAAAGAAAAAAGAAAGAAATAAGAAAGAAGAAAGAAAGAAAGAAAAAGAAAGAAGAAAAAATGGAGAAAGAAAGAAAGAAAGATGAAAGAAAGGAGAAAGAAAGAAAGAAAGATAGAAAGAAGAAAGAAAGATGCAAGAAAGAACTAAGCAAGAGTAAGCAAGAAGTAAGAAAGAAGAAAAAAAGAAGAAAGAAAGGAGAAAGAAAGAAAGAAAGGAGAAATAGAAAGAAAGAAGAAAGAAAGAAGAAAGATGAAAGAAAGGAGAAAGAAGAAAGAAGTAAGAAAGAAAGAAAGAAGAAAGAAAGAAAAAAGAAAGAAGAAAGAAGAAATAAAGATGAAAGTAAGAAGAAAGAAAGAATAAAGTAAGAAAGAAGAAAGAAAGAGGAAAGAAAGAAGAAAGAAAGAAAGAAGAAAGAAAGCAAAAGAAAGAAGAAAGAAAGAAGACAGAAAGAAGAAAGAAAGAAGAAAGAAAGAAGAAAGAAAGAAGAAAGCAAGTAAGAAGAAAAAATTAAGCAAGAAAGAAGAAAGAAAGAAGAAGGAAGAAGAAAGAAAGAAAGATGAAAGATAGAAAGAAGAAAAAAGGAAGAAAGAAAAATAAAGAAAGAATAAAGAAGAAAGAAGAAAGTAAGAAGAAGAAAGAAGAAAGAAAGAAGAAAGAAAGAAGAAAGAGAGAAGAACAAAAGAAAGAAAGAAAGAAGAAAGAAGGAAGAAAGAAAGAAGAAAGAAAGAAGAAAGAAAGAAGAAAGAAAGAAGAAAGAAAGAAGAAAGAAAGAATTTAGAAATAAGAAAAAAAGAAGATAGAAAGAAGAAAAAAAGAAGTAAGAAAGAAGCAAGAAAGAAGTAAGAAAGAAGAAAGAAAGAAGAAGAAAGAAGAAAGAAGAAGAAAGAAAGAAGAAGAAGAAAGGAAGAAAGAAGAAAGAAGAAAGAAGAAAGAAAGAAAGAAGAAAGAAAGAAAGAAGAAAGAAAGAAAGAAGAAAGAAAGGAAGAAAGAAAGAAAAAAGAAAGAAAGAAAGAAAGAACAAAGAAAGAACAAAGAAAGAAGAAAGAAAGAAGAAAGAAAGAAGAAAGAAAGAGAAAGAAAGAAAAAAAGAAGTAAGAAGTAAGAAGAATTTAGAAAGAAATAAGAAAGAAAAAAGAAAGAAAGAAGAAAGAAAGAAGAAAGAAAGAAGAAAGAAAGAAGAAAGAAAGAATAAAGAAAGAAGAAAGAAAGAAGAAAGAAGAATGAAAGAAGAAAGAATGAAGAAAGAAGAAAGAAAGAAGAAAGAAAGAAAGAAGAAAGAAAGAAGAAAGAAAGAAGAAAGAAAGAAAAAAGAAAGAAGAAAGAATAAATAAGAAAGAAAGAAGAAAGAAAGAAGAAAGAAGAAAGAAAGAAGAAAGACGAAAGAAAGAAGAAAGAAAGAGAAAGAAAGAAGAAAGGAAGAAGAAAGGAAGAAGAAAGCAAGAAGAAAGAAAGAAGAAAGAAAGAAAAAAGAAAGAAGTAAGAAAGAAGTAAGAAAGAAGTAAGAAAGAAGTAAGAAAGTGGTAAGAAAGAAAGAAGAAGAAAGAAGAAAGAAAGGAGAAAGAAAGAAGAAGAAAGAAAGAAAAGAAGAAAGAAAGAAGAAATAAGAAAGAAAGAAGAAAGAAAGAAGAAAGAAAGAAGAAGAAGCTAGAAGAAGAAATAAGAAAGAAAGAAGAAAGAAAGAAGAAAGAAGAAGAAGATAGAAATAAGGAAGAAGTAAGAAAGAAGTAATAAAGAAAGAAGAAAGAAAAAACAAGAAAGAAAGAAGAAAGAACGAAGAAAGAAAGAAGAAAGAAAGAAGAAAGAAAGAAGAAAGAAAGAAGAAAGAAGAAAGAAAGAAATAGAAGTAAGAAAGGAAGAAGAAAGAAAGAAAGAAGAAAGAAAGAAGAAAGAAAGAAGAAAGAAAGAAGACAGAAGGAAGAAGTATGAAAGCAGAAAGAAAGAAGAAAGAAGAAAGAATAAAGAAAGGAGAAAGAAAGCAGAAAGAAAGAAGAAAGAAAGAAGAAAGAATGAAAGAAGAAAGAAAGAAAGAAGAAATAAAGAAATAAAAAAGAAAGGAGAAAGAAAGCAGAAAGAATGAAGAAAGAAAAAAGAAAGAAAGAAAGAAGAAAGAAAGGAGAAAGAAAGAAGAAAGAAAGAAAGAAGAAAGAAAGAAGAAAGAAAGAAAGAAGAAAGGAAGAATGAAGAAAGAAAGAATGAAGAAAGAATAAAGAGAAAAAAAAAGAAGAAAGAAAGAAGAAAGAAAGAAGAAAGAAAGAAGAAAGAAAGAAGAAAGAAGAATGAAAGAAGAAAGAATGAAGAAAGAAGAAAGAAAATAGAAAGAAAGAAAGAAGAAAGAAAGAAGAAAGAAAGAAGAAAGAAAGAAAAAAGAAAGAAGAAAGAATAAAGAAGAAAGAAAGAAGAAAGAAAGAAGAAAGAAGAAAGAAAGAAGAAAGAAAGACGAAAGAAAGAAGAAAGAAAGAAGAAAGAAAGAAGAAAGAAAGAAAAAAGAAAGAAAAAGAAAGAAGAAAGAATAAGAAGAAAGAAAGAAGAAAGAAAGAAAAAAGAAAGAAGAAAGAAAGAAGAAAGAAAGAAGAAAGAAAGAAAGAAGAAAGAAAGAAAGAAGAAAGAAAGAAAGAAGAAAGAAAGAAAGAAAGAAAGAAGAAAGAAAGAAAGAAGAAAGAGGGAAAGAAGAAAGAAAGAAGAAAGAAGAAAGAAAGAAGAAAGAAAGAAAGAAAGAAGAAAGAAAGAACAAAGAATGAAGAAGAAAGAAGAAAGAAAGAAGAAAGAAAGAAAGAAGAAAGAAAGAAGAAAGAAGTAAGAAAGAAGTAAGAAAGAAAGAAGAAAGAAAAAAGAAAAAAAGAAGAAAGAAAGAAGAAAGAAATAAGAAAGAAGAAAGAAAGAAGAAAGAAAGAAGAAAGAAAGAAGAAAAAAAGAAAGAAGAAAGAAAGAATGAAGAAAGAAGAAGAAAGAAGAAAGAAAGAAGTAAGAAAGAAAGAAGTAAGAAAGAAGAAGAAAGGTAGAAGAAAGGAAGAAGAAAGGAAGAAGAAAGGAAGAAGAAAGGAAGAATAAAGATAAAAGAAAGAAAGAAGAAAGAAGAAGAAGAAAGAAAGATGAAGGATAGAAAGAAGAAAAAAAGAAGAAAGAAAAATAAAGAAAGAATAAGGAAGAAAGAAGAAAGTAAGAAGAAAGAAAGAAGAAAGAAAGAAAGAAGAAAGAAAGAAGAAAGAGAAAAGAAAGAAAGAAAGAAGAAAGAAGGAAGAAAGAAAGAAGAAAGAAAGAAGAAAGAAAGAAGAAAGAAAGAAAGAAGAAAGAATGAAAGAAGAAAGAAAGAAGAAAGAAAGAAGAAAGAATGAAAGAAGAAGGAAAGAAGGAAGAAAGAAGGAAGAAAGAAGGAAGAAAGAAGGAAGATAGAAGGAAGAAAGAAGGAAGAAACAAAGAAGAAAGAAAGAAAGAAGAAAGAAAGAAGAAAGAAAGAAGTTAGAAATGAGAAAGAAAGAAGATAGAAAGAAGAAAAAAAGATATAAGAAAGAAGTAAGAAAGAGGTAAGAAAGAAGTAAGAAAGAAGAAAGAAAGAAGAAAGAAAGAAGAAAGAGAGAAGAAAGAAAGAAAGAAAGAAAGAAAGAAAGAAAGAAAGAAAGAAAGAAAGAAAGAAAGAAAGAAGAAAGAAAGAAAGAAGAAAGAAAGAAGAAAGAAAGAAAGAAGAAAGAATGAAAGAAGCAAGAAAGAAAGAAGAAAGAAAGAAAGAAAGAAGAAAGAGAGAAAGAAGAAAGAAAGAAAGAAAGAAGAAAGAGAGAAAGAAGAAAGAAAGAAAGAATAAAGAAAGAAGAAAGAAGAAAGAAGAAAGAAGAAAGAAAGAAAGAAAGAAGAAAGAAAGAACAAAGAAAGAAGAAAGAAAGAAGAAAGAAATAAGAAAGAAAGAAGAAAGAAAGAAGAAAGAAGTAAGAAAGAAGAAAGAAGTAAGAAAGAAAGAAGAAAGAAAAAAGAAAGAAAGAAGAAAGAAAGAAGAAAGAGAGAAGAAAGAAAGTAGAAAGAAAGAAGAAAGAAAGAAAGAGGAAAGGAAGTAGAAAGAAAGAAG
This sequence comes from Columba livia, assembly GCF_036013475.1. Taxonomy (NCBI): domain Eukaryota; kingdom Metazoa; phylum Chordata; class Aves; order Columbiformes; family Columbidae; genus Columba; species Columba livia. The sequence continues at coordinate 46,785 of NW_027043641.1, read as the reverse complement.
AAAGAGAGAAAGTAGAAATGAAGAAGAATGAAAGACGAATGAAAGACGAAAGAAAGAAGAAAGAAAGAAGAAAGAAAGAAGAAAGAAAGAATGAAGAAAGAAAGAAAGAAGAAAGAAAGAAGAAAGAAAGAAAAACGAAAGAAAAATAAAGAAGAAAGAAAGAAGTAACAAAGAAGTAAGAAACAAGTAAGAAAAAAGTAAGAAAGAAGTAAGAAAGAAAGAAGAAAGAAAGACGAAAGAGAGAAGAAAGAAAGTAGAAAGAAAAAAGGAAGAAAGAAAGGAAGAAGAAAGAAAGAAAGAAAGAAGAATTAAAGAAGAAAGAAAGAATAAATAAAGAAGAGAGAAAGAAAGAGAAAGAAGAAAGAAAGAAGTAAGAAAGTAATAACAAAGAAGTAAGAAAGAAGAAAGAATGAAAATAGAAAGAAGAAAGAAAGAAGAAAAGAAGAAAGAAAGATGAAAGAAGAAAGAAAGATGAAAGAAGGAAGAAAGAAGGAAGAAAGAAGGAAGAAAGAAGTAAGAAAGAAGTAAGAAAGAAGTAAGAAAGAAAGAAGAAAGAAAGAAGAAAGAAAGAAGAAAGAAAGAAGAAAGAAAGAAGAAAGAAAGAAGAAAGACGAATGAAAGAAGAAAGAACGAAGAAAGAAGAAAGAAAGAAGAAAGAAAGAAAGAAGAAAGAAAGAAGACAGAAAGAAAGAAGAAAGAAAGAAAGAAGAAAGAAAGAAAGAATAAAGAAAGGAGAAAAAAAGCAGAAAGAAAGAAGAAAGAAGAAAGAAAGAAGAATTATGAAGAAAGAATAAAGAAGAAAGAAATAAGTAAGAAAGAAGAAGGGAAGAAGAAAGAATAAAGAAGAAAGAAATAAGTAAGAAAGAAGAAGGAAAGAAGAAAGAAAGAAAGAATAACGAAAGCAGAAAGAAAGAAGAAAGAAAGAAAGAAGTAAGGAAGAATGAAGAAAGAAAGAATGAAGAAAGAAGAAAGAAAGAAGAAAGAAAGAAAGAAGTAAGGAAGAATGAAGAAAGAGAGAATGAAGAAAGAATAAAGAATTAAGAAAGAAAGAAGAAAGAAAGATGAAAGAAAGAAGAAAGATAGAAGAAAGAAAGAAGAAAGAAAGAAAGAAAGAAGAAAGAAAGAAAGGAAGAAGAAAGAAAAAAAGAAGAAAGAAAGAAGAAAGTAAGAAAGAAGAAAGAAAGAGGAAAGAAAGAAGAAAGAAAGAAAGAAGAAAGGAAGAAAGAAGAAAGAAAGAAAGAAGAAAGAAAGTAAGAAGAAAGAAGAAATAAAGAAGAAAGAAAGAAGAAAGAAAGAAAGAAGAAAGAAAGAAGGAAAGAAGAGGAAAGGAAGAAAAAAGGAAGAATAGAGAAAGAAGAAAGAAAGAAGAAAGAAGGAAATAAGAAAGAAGCAAGAAAGAAGTAAGAAACAAGTAAGAAAGAAAGAAGAAAGAAAGAACAAAGAAAGAACAAAGAAAGAAGAAAGAAAGAAGAAAGAAAGAAGAAAGAAAGAAGAAAGAAAGAAGAAAGAAAGAAAGAAGAAAGAAGAAAGAAGTAAGAAAGAAAGAAGAAAGAAAAAAGTAAGAAAGAAGAAAGAAAGAAGAAAGGAAGAAGAAAGAAGAAAGAAGAAAGAAGAAAGACAGAAGAGAGAAAGAAGGAAGAAAGGAAGAAGAAAGAAAGAAGAAAGAAAGAATGAAGAAAGAATCGAAGAAGAAAGAAAGAAGAAAGAAAGAAGAAAGAAAGAAGAAAGAAAGAAGAAAGAAAGAAGAAAGAAAGAAGAAAGAAAGAAGAAAGAAAGAAGAAAGAAAGAAGAAAGAAAGAAGAAAGAAAGAAGAAAGAAAGAAGAAAGAAAGGAAGAAGAAAGGAAGTAGAAAGAGAGAAAGTAGAAATAAAGAAGAATGAAAGACGAATGAAAGACGAAAGAAAGAAGAAAGAAGAAAGATGAAGAAAGAAAGAAGAAAGAAAGAATGAAGAAAGAAAAAGAAGAAAGAATGAAGAAAGAAAGAAGAAAGAAAGAAGAAAGAAAGAAGAAAGAAAGAAAAACGAAAGAAGAAAGAAAGAAGAAAGAAAGAAGTAACAAAGAAGTAAGAAACAAGTAAGAAAGAAGTAAGAAAGAAGTAAGAAAGAAAAAAGAAAAAGAAAGAAGAAGTAAGAAAGAAGTAAAAAAGAAGTAAGAAACAAGTAAGAAAGAAGTAAGAAAGAAGTAAGAAAGAAAGAAGAAAGAAAGAATGAAGAAAGAAAGAAGAAAGAAAGAAGAAAGAAAGAAAAACGAAAGAAAAAGAAAGAAGAAAGAAAGAAGTAAGAAAGAAGTAAGAAAGAAGTAAGAAAGAAAGAAGAAAGAAAGAAGAAAGAAAGAAAAAAGAAAAAAGAAAGAAGTAAGAAGTAAGAAAGAAGTAAAAAAGAAGAAACAAGTAAGAAAGAAGTAAGAAAGAAGTAAGAAAGAAAGAAGAAAGAAAGATGAAAGAAAGAAGAAAGATAGAAGAAAGAAAGAAGGAAGAAAAAAGGAAGAAGAAAGAAAGAAAGAAAGAAGAAAGAAACAAGAAAGAAAGAAAGAGAGAAAGAAGATACAAAGAAGAAAGACAGAAGAAAGAAAGGGAGAAGGAAGAAAGAAGAAAGAAAGAAGAAACAAAGAAGAAAGAAAGAATGAAAGAAGAAAGAAAGAAGAAAGAAGGAAGAAAGAAAGAAGAAAGCAGTAAGAAAGAATTAAGAAAGAAGTAAGAAAGAAAGAAGAAAGAAACAAGAAAGAAAGAAAGAAGAATGAAAGAAGAAAGAAGAAAGAAAGAAGTAAGAAAGAAGAAAGAAAGGAAGAAGAAAGGAAGAAGAAAGGAAGAAGAAAGGAAGAACAAAGAAAGAAAGAAAGAAGAAAGAAAGAAGAAAGAAAGAATAAAGAAAGAAGAAAGAAAGAAGAAAGAAAGTAGTAACAAAGAAGTAAGAAAGAAGAAAGAAACAAGAAAGAAAGAAAGAGAGAAAGAAGATACAAAGAAGAAAGAAAGAAGAAAGAAAGGGAGAAGGAAGAAAGAAGAAAGAAAGAAGAAACAAAGAAGAAAGAAAGAATGAAAGAAGAAAGAAAGAAGAAAGATGAAGAAAGAAGAAAGCAGTAAGAAAGAATTAAGAAAGAAGAAAGAAAGAAAAAAGAAAGAAAGAAGAAAGAGAGAAGAAAGAAAGAAGAAAGAAAGAAGAAAGTAAGAAAGAAGAAAGAAAGAAAGAAGAAAGAAGTAAGAAGAAAGAAGTAAGAAAGAAGTAAGAAACAATTAAGAAAGAAGTAAGAAAGAAGAAAGAGAGAAGAAAGAAAGAAGAAAGAAAGAAGAAAGTAAGAAAGAAGAAAGAAAGAACGAAGAAAAAAAGAAGAAAGAATGAAGAAAGAAAGGGAGGATAAAGAAAAGGAAAGAAGAAAGAAAGAAGAAAGAAAGAAAGAAATAAAGAAAGAAAGAAAGAAAGAAAGAAAGAAAGAAAGAAAGAAAGAAAGAAAGAAAGAAAGAAAGAAAGAAGAAAGAAAGAAGAAAGAAAGAAGAAAAAAAGGAGAAAGAAAGAAGAAACAAAGAGGAAAGAAAGAATGAAAGGAGAAAGAAAGAATAAAGAAAGAAGAAAGAAAGACAGAAGAAAGAAAGAAGAAAAGAAGAGGAAAGGAAGAAAAAAGGAAGAATAGAGAAAGAAGAATGAAAGAAGAAAGAAGGAAATAAGAAAGAAGCAAGAAAGAAGTAAGAAACAAGTAAGAAAGAAAGAAGAAAGAAAGAACAAAGAAGAAAGAAAGAAAGAAGTAAGGAAGAATGAAGAAAGAAAGAATGAAGAAAGAAGAAAGAAAGAAGAAAGAAAGAAAGAAGTAAGGAAGAATGAAGAAAGAGAGAATGAAGAAAGAATAAAGAATTAAGAAAGAAAGAAGAAAGAAAGATGAAAGAAAGAACAAAGACAGAAGAGAGAAAGAAGGAAGAAAGGAAGAAGAAAGAAAGAATAAAGAAAGAAGAAAGAAAGAAGAAAGAAAGAAAGAGGAAAGGAAGTAGAAAGAAAGAAGAAAGAGAGAAAGTAGAAATGAAGAAGAATGAAAGACGAATGAAAGACGAAAGAAAGAAGAAAGAAAGAAGAAAGAAAGAAGAAAGAAAGAATGAAGAAAGAAAGAAAGAAGAAAGAAAGAAGAAAGAAAGAAAAACGAAAGAAAAATAAAGAAGAAAGAAAGAAGTAAGAAAGAAGTAAGAAAGAAGTAAGAAAGAAGTAAGAAACAAGTAAGAAAAAAGTAAGAAAGAAGTAAGAAAGAAAGAAGAAAGAAAGACGAAAGAGAGAAGAAAGAAAGTAGAAAGAAATAAGGAAGAAAGAAAGGAAGAAGAAAGAAAGAAAGAAAGAAGAATTAAAGAAGAAAGAAAGAATAAAGAAAGAAGAGAGAAAGAAAAAGAAAGAAGAAAGAAAGAAGTAAGAAATAATAACAAAGAAGTAAGAAAGAAGAAAGAAAGAAGATAGAAAGAAGAAAGAAAGAAGAAAGTAAGAGAGAAGAAGGAAAGAAGTAAGAAAGAATGAAAGAAGAAAGAAAGATGAAAGAAGGAAGAAAGAAGAAAGAAAGAAGAAAGAAAGAATTAAGAAAGAAGTAAGAAAGAAGTAAGAAAGAAGTAAGAAAGAAAGAAGAAAGAAAGAAGAAAGAAAGAAGAAAGAAAGAAGTAAGAAAGAAGTAAGAAAGAAGTAAGAAAGAAAGAAGAAAGAAAGAAGAAAGAAAGAAGAAAGAAAGAAGAAAGAAAGAAGAAAGAAAGAAGAAAGACGAATGAAAGAAGAAAGAACGAAGAAAGAAGAAAGAAAGAAGAAAGAAAGAAAGAAGAAAGAAAGAAGACAGAAAGAAAGAAGACAGAAAGAAAGAAGAAAGAAAGAAAGAATAAAGAAAGGAGAAAGAAAGCAGAAAGAAAGAAGAAAGAAGAAAGAAAGAAGAATTATGAAGAAAGAATAAAGAAGAAAGAAATAAGTAAGAAAGAAGAAGGAAAGAAGAAAGAATAAAGAAGAAAGAAATAAGTAAGAAAGAATAAAGAAAGAAAGAATAACGAAAGCAGAAAGAAAGAAGAAAGAAATAAGTAAGAAAGAAGAAGGAAAGAAGAAAGAATAAAGAAGAAAGAAATAAGTAAGAAAGTAAGAAGAAAGAAGAAAGAAAGAAGAAAGAAAGGAAGAAGAAAGAAAGAAAGAAAGAAGAAAGTAAGAAAGAAGAAAGAAAGAACGAAGAAAAAAAGAAGAAAGAAAGAAAGAAAGAAAGAAAGAAAGAAAGAAAGAAAGAAAGAAAGAAGATAGAAAGAAGAATGAAAGAAGAAAGAAAGAAGAAAAAAAGTTGAAAGAAAGAAGAAACAAAGAGGAAAGAAAGAATGAAAGGAGAAAGAAAGAATAAAGAAAGAAGAAAGAAAGAAAGAAGAAAGAAAGAAGAAAAGAAGAGGAAAGGAAGAAAAAAGGAAGAATAGAGAAAGAAGAAAGAAAGAAGAAATAAGGAAATAAGAAAGAAGCAAGAAAGAAGTAAGAAACAAGTAAGAAAGAAAGAAGAAAGAAAGAAGAAAGAAAGAACAAAGAAAGAAGAAAGAACAAAGAAAGAAGAAAGAAAGAAGAAAGAAAGAAGAAAGAAAGAAGGAAGAAAGAAAGAAGAAAGAAGTAAGAAAGAAGAAAGAAGTAAGAAAGAAAGAAGAAAGAAAAAAGAAAGAAAGAAGAAAGAAAGAAGAAAGGAAGAAGAAAGAAGAAAGAAGAAAGAAGAAAGACAGAAGAGAGAAAGAAGGAAGAAAGGAAGAAGAAAGAAAGAAGAAAGAAAGAAGAATGAAAGAAAGAAGAATGAAAGAAGAAAGAAAGAAAGAAGAAAGAAAGAAAGAAGAAAGAAAGTAAGAAGAAAGAAGAAAGAAAGAAGAAAGAAAGGAAGAAGAAAGAAAGAAAGAAGAAAGAAAGAAGAAAGAAGTAAGAAAGAAGAAAGAAGTAAGAAAGAAAAAAGAAGTAAGAAAGAAAAAAGAAGTAAGAAAGAAAGAAGAAAGAAAAAAGAAAGAAAGAAGAAAGGAAGAAGAAAGAAGAAAGAAGAAAGACAGAAGAGAGAAAGAAGGAAGAAACGAAGAAGAAAGAAAGAAGAAAGAAAGAATGAAGAAAGAAACGAAGAAGAAAGAAAGAAGAAAGAAAGAAGAAAGAAAGAAGAAAGAAAGAAAAACGAAAGAAAAAAGAAAGAAGAAAGAAAGAAGTAAGAAAGAAGTAACAAAGAAGTAAGAAACAAGTAAGAAAAAAGTAAGAAAGAAGTAAGAAAGAAAGAAGAAAGAAAGACGAAAGAGAGAAGAAAGAAAGTAGAAAGAAAGAAGGAAGAAAGAAAGGAAGAAGAAAGAAAGAAAGAAGAAAGAAAGAATAAAGAAAGAAGAGAGAAAGAAAAGAGAAAGAAGAAAGAAAGAAGTAACAAAGAAGTAACAAAGAAGTAAGAAAGAAGAAAGAAAGAATGAAAGAGAGAAAGAAGATAGAAAGAAGAAAGAAAGAAGAAAGTAAGAGAGAAGAAGGAAAGACGAAAGAAGAAACAAAGAAGAAAGAAAGAATGAAAGAAGAAAGAAAGATGAAAGAAGGAAGAAAGAAGAAAGAAAGAAGAAAGAAAGAAATAAGAAAGAAGTATGAAAGAGGAAAGAAAGAAAGAAGAAAGAAAGAAGAAAGAAAGAAGTAAGAAAGAAGTAAGAAAGAAAGAAGAAAGAAAGAAGAAAGAAAGAAGAAAGAAAGAAGAAAGAAAGAAGAAAGAAAGAAGAAAGAAAGAAGAAAGAAAGAAGAAAGATGAATGAAAGAAGAAAGAATGAAGAAAGAAGAAAGAAAGAAGAAAGAAAGAAAGAAGAAAGAAAGAAGAAAGAAGACAGAAAGAAAGAAGAAAGAAAGAAAAAAGAAAGAAGAAAGAAAGAAGAAATAAAGAAGAAAGAAGAAAGAAAGAAGAAAGAAAGAAAAAAGAAAAAAGAAAGAAGTAAGAAGTAAAAAGAAGTAAAAAAGAAGTAAGAAACAAGTAAGAAACAAGTAAGAAAGAAGTAAGAAAGAAGTAAGAAAGAAAGAAGAAAGAAAGATGAAAGAAAGAAGAAAGATAGAAGAAAGAAAGAAGGAAGAAAGAAAGGAAGAAGAAAGAAAGAAAGAAAGAAGAAAGAAACAAGAAAGAAAGAAAGAGAGAAAGAAGATACAAAGAAGAAAGAAAGAAGAAAGAAAGGGAGAAGGAAGAAAGAAGAAAGAAAGAAGAAACAAAGAAGAAAGAAAGAATGAAAAAAGAAAGAAAGAAGAAAGAAGGAAGAAAGAAAGAAGAAAGCAGTAAGAAAGAAGTAAGAAAGAAAGAAGAAAGAAAGAAGAAAGAAAGAAAGAAGAATGAAAGAAGAAAGAAGAAAGAAAGAAGTAAGAAAGAAGAAAGAAAGGAAGAAGAAAGGAAGAAGAAAGGAAGGAGAAAGGAAGAAGAAAGAAAGAAGAAAGAAAGAAGAAAGAAAGGAGAAAGGAAGAAGAAAGAAAGGAAGAAGAAAGGAAGAAGAAAGGAAGAAGAAAGGAAGAAGAAAGGAAGAAGAAAGGAAGAAGAAAGGAAGAATAAAGAAAGAAGAAAGAAAGAAGAAAGAAAGAAGTAAGAAAGAACTAAGAAAGAAAGAAGAAAGAAGAATGAAAGAAGAAAGAAAGAAAGAAGAAAGAAAGAAAGAAGAAAGAAAGTAAGAAGAAAGAAGAAATAAAGAAGAAAGAAAGAAGAAAGAAAGAAGAAATAAATAAAGAAAGAAGAAAGAAAGAAAGAAAGAAAGAAAGAAGAAAGAAAGAAGTAAGAAAGAAAGAAGAAAGAGAGAATAAAGAAAGAAGAAAGAAAGAAAGAAGAAGAAAGAAAGAAAGAAGAAAGAAAGCAGAAAGAGAGAAGAATGAAAGAATAAAGAAAGGAGAAAGAAAGCAAAAAGAAAGAAGAAAGAAGAAAGAAAGAAGAAAGAATAAAGAAGAAAGAAATAAGTATAAAGAAGGAGGAAAGAAGAAAGAAAGAAAGAATAATGAAAGAAGAAAGAAAGAATAACAAAGAAGAAAGAAGAAAGAAAGAAGAAAGAAAGAAGATAGAAAGAATGAAGAAAGAAAGAAAGAAAGAAGAAAGAATGAAGAAAGAAAGAAAGAAGAAAAAAAGAAAGAAAGAAGAAAAAAAGAAAGAAAGAAGAAAGAAAGAAAGAAAGAAGAAAGGAAGAAAAAAGAAAGAAGAAAGAAAGAAAAAAGAAAGAAAGGAAGAAAGAAAGAGAGATAGTAGGAAAGAAGGAAAAAAAGAAAGAAACAAAGAAAGAAAAAAGGAGAAAGAAGGTAAGAAAAAAGAAATAAAGAAAGAAAAAAGAAAAAAGAAAGAAACAAGAAAGAACGAAAAAAGAAAGAAAGAAAGAAAGAAAGAAAGAAAGAAAGAAAGAAAGAAAGAAAGAAAGAAAGAAAGAAAGAAAGAAAGATGAAGAAAGAAATAAAGAAGAAAGAAAGAAAAAAGAAAGAAAGAATGGAAGAAAGAAAGAAAGTAGGAAAGAAAGAAAAAAGAAAGAAAGTAAGTAAGAAAGTAGGAAAGAAAGAAAAAAGAAAGAAAGAAATTACAAAAAGAGAGAAACAATGGAATAAAGAAGGAAATAAAGAAAGAAAGAAAGAAAAAAGCAGGAAAAAAGAAAGAAAAAATAAGAAAGAAATAAAGGAAGAAAGAGAAAAGTAAGAAAAAAGGAAAGAAAAATGAAAGAAAAAAGAGAGAAATAAGGAAAGAAAGAAGGAAAGAAAGAAAGAAAGTGAAAAGAAAGAAAGAAAGAAATTAAAAAAGAGAAAGAAAGGTTGAAAAATAAAAGAAAGAAGAAAGAAGAAAAAAGAAAAAAAGAGAGAAGAAAGAAACAGTAATTAAGAAAGAAATAAAGAAATTAAAAAAAAAGAAAGAAAGATAGTAAAAAGAAAGAAAGAATAAAGAAAGAAAAAAGAAAAAAAAAAGAAAGAAAGAAGAAATTAAAAGAAAGAAAGAAAGAAAGAGAGTAGGAAAGGAAGCAGGAAAGAAAGAAAGAAAAATAGAAAGAAAGAAAGAAAGAAAAAAGAAAGAAAGAAAGAAATTTAAAAAAGAATGAAAGAAAGAAATAGAGTAGGAAAGAAATTATTAAAGAAAGAAAGAAAGAAAAAAAGAAAGAAAAAAAAACAAATAACTAAAAAAGAAAGAAAAAAGAAAGAAAAAGGAAAGAAAAAAGAAAGAAAAAAGAAAGGAGAAAGAAAGAAAGAAGTAAGAAAGAAAAAAGAGAGAAAGAAAAAAGAAATAATGAAAGAAAGAAAGAAAGAAAGAAAACAGAAAGAAAGAAGGAATGAAAGAAAGAGAGAAATTAGGAAAGAAATAAAGAAAGTAAGAAACAAAGTAGGAAAGAAAGAAAGAAAGAAAGAAAGTAGGAAGGAAAGAAATAAAGAAAGAAAGAAAGAAAGGAAAAAGAAAGAAAGAAATAAAGAAAAAAGAAAGAAATGAAGAAAGAAAGAACAAAGTACAAAGTAAGAAAGAAAGAGAGAAATTAAAAAAGAAAGAAAGAGTGAAAGAAAAAAGAAAGAAAAAAGTAATAAAGAAATTAAAAAAAGAAAGAAAGAAGAAAGAAGAAAAAATGAAAAAAGAAAATAAGAAAGGAAGACGAAAGAAAGAAAAAAGAAAGAAAGAAAGAAATTTAAAAAGAAATAAAAAAAGAAAAAAAAAGAAAGAAATGAAGAGAGAAAGAAAGAAAAAAGAAAGAAAGAAAAAAGAAAGAAAGAAGAAAGAAAAAATAAAGAAAAAAGAAAGAAAGAAGAAAGAAATAAGAAAGAAACAAAGAAACAAATAAATAAAGAAAGAAAAAAGAAAGACAGAAAGAAAGAAGAAAGAAAAAAAAAAGAAAGAAAGGAAGAAATTTTAAAAAAAAGAAAGAAATAGAATACAGAAAGAAAGAAGAAAGAAAGAAAAAAGAAAGAAAGAAAGATGAAAGAAAGAAAAAAAGAAAGAAAGAAAGATGAAACAAAGGAAAAAGAAAAAAAGAAAAAATAAAGAATGTAAGAAATTAAAAAAGAAAGAAAGAAAGAAATAAGTAGGAAAGAAAGAAAAAAGAAAGAAAGACGAAAGGAAAAAGAAAGAAAGAAAAAGAAAGTAAGAAATTAAAAAAGAATTAGAAAGAAAGAGAGAAAGAAGAAAGAAAGAAAGAAACAAAGAGAGTAGGAAAGAAATTAGGCAAGAAAGGAAGAAAGAAAGTAGGAAAGAAAGAAAGAAAGAAAGAAAGTAGGAAAGAAAGAAAGAAAGAAAGAAAGAAAGAAAGTAGGAAAGAAAGAAAGAAAGAAAGAAAGAAAGTAGGAAAGAAAGAAAGAAAGAAAGAAAGAAAGAAAGAAAGAAAGAAAGAAAGAAAGAAAGAAAGAAAGAAAGAAAGAAAGAAAGAAAGAAAGAAAGAAAGAAGAAGGAAAGAAAAAAGAAAGAAAAAGAAAGAAAAACAAAGAAAGAATGAAAGAAAGAAAGAAAGAAAAAAGGAAAAAATACAAAAGAAATAAAAAAAGAAAGAAAGAAGGAAAGAGAAACAAACTAAAAAAAAAAGAAAGAAAGATAGAAAAATGAAAGATAGAAGAGAGAAAGAAAAAAGAAAGAAAGAAAAAAATTAAAATGAAAGAAAGACAGAAAGAAAGAAAGATAGAAAGAAAGAAAGAAAGAAGGGGTTTTACAGCCCAATTCGGCTTTTAAAAACCGCCGATTTCTTTAAACTCTGGCACTTCAACGGCGCTTTTCGCGGTTTCATTTCACTGAGCTGCGGTGCGGGCGGTTCGAGGCTCCTGAAGACGCTGAATTGTTTCAATTATTTAGCGCTGTGAGGAGCCATTTTGGGGCTGTTTGGGTCTAAATCGGCTTCTAAAAAGGTTTATTTAAGGCGCTGATTGGTCGCTGCCTCTGAGGAGAGAAAGGCGCTGATTGGTCGCTGCCTCTGAGGAGAGAAAGGCGCTGATTGGTCGCCGCCTCCCTAAACCCACTTAATTGTTTACATTGTGTTTTAAAAATTATTTATATTTTTTAATTTAATTTAAATTATTAAAATTAATTTTAATTTAATATTAAATATATAGATAAAATCAATATAGTAATATACTACTATAAATGATATAATATGATGAGTAGTAGAAATATATATAATATATAATCTGATATAATTAACTGATCAACTAATATTCGTTGATATTATTTAATGTAATTTATAATTAATATATAATGGCATAATATAATGATGATATCTATAACATACTATTGTAATAATGATATTCATTAAATATTAATATATATTATATAAATATGTATAATTACTATGTAATGTATCTAATCTATTTTTACATATCTATCTTATTATATAAAGCTATGAGGGACCATATTTGGGCGGGTTTTTGATATTTTTAAGGCTATTTGATCTCAAATTCAATTTACTTCATTTTGGGGCTGTTTTTAGGATAATTTGTGCTCAAAGAAGCTTTCAAGATCCATTTTTTTGGCAGTTAATTTGCTCACTCGGTTAATGTTGCAGCGGGGGGATTTGGGGCTGTTTCCCAGGACTGTGACACAAATAACAGCCCTTTCCTTCCCTTTCCCACTGCAGCTCCTGCGCAGAGAACAGTGAAGGCAGCCTGGCCACGCCCCCTCCGGCTGACCGCGCCCCCTGCTCCGGCTGATCGCTTCCCCAACTCTGGCTGGCCGTGTGCCCCCCCCCCCACCCCCCCTCTGGCTGATGGACACCCCCCCCCCCCCAACTCCGGCTGACCGCGGCCCACCCCAACTCTGGCTGACTGTGGCCCCCTGGCCCCCCGGCTGACCGCATGCCCTCCCACTGCACTCCTGCTGACCGTGAGACCCCCCGCCACCTCCTCCGGCTGGCCACATCTCCACTGCACACCATGGCGGGGATGGGGCGGGGGGGGGGGGATCACAAATGTCTATGGGGCGGTGTAGGGGTCAGGGGGGCTGTGGGGTTGTTGTGGGGTGAAACACCCCTGAAGAGGCTGAACGCCCTGCAGGTGAGTGAACCACACGCTGACCCACAGTGCCCCATAGCACCTCCACTCTGCCCTATGGATCCATATATCCACAGGAGTGCCCCAGAGCACCCCATGGCTCCTGCACTCTGCTCTGTAGATGCCCAGTACTGCCCCACAGCACCATATAGCTCCTGTACTCTGCCCCATACATCCACAGTAGTACCCCCCCAGCACCCCTTGGGTCCTGCACTCTGCTGTAGATGCCCAGTACTGCCCCACAGCACCATATAGCTCCCGTACTCTGCCCCATACATCCACAGTAGTACCCCCCAGCACCCCTTGGCTCCTGCACTCTGCTCTGTAGATGCCCAGTACTGCCCCACAGCACCATATAGCTCCTGTACTCTGCCCCATACATCCACAGGAGTGCCCCACAGCACCCCATAGTGACTCTACTCTTCCCCATAGACCCACAGTGCTGCCCCACAGGACTCTACTCTGCCCCTTAGACCCAGAGAGCTGCCCCACAGCAGCCTGTAGGTGCTGCGTTCTGCCCCATTGGTGCAAAGTGCTGCCCCACAGCACCCTACACCTCTGTCCACCTGACCACCCTTCCCTCCTGACTACGCCTGCACTGCCCACTATGGGTGGGTCACAAGGGTCTATGGGGCTGGTGTGGGGGTCAGGGGGCTGTGGGGTCAATGGGGTTGTTGTGGGGTGAAACACCCCTGAAGAGGGTGAACCCCTTACAGGTGAGTGACCCACACAGTGACCCACAGCAGCTCATAGCCCCTCTGCCCTATAGAGTCACTGCACCCCATAGCTGCTTTTACTCTGCCACATAAATGGACAGCACTGCTCCACAGCACCCTGTATCTCCACTCTGCCCTGTAGACACACAGTGCTGTCCCACAGCACCCCATATCTTGTTCACTCTGCCCTATAGACCCACAGTGTAACCCTACAGCACCCCATAGTTCCTCTGCCCTATAGATCAACAACACTGTCCCAGAAAACACCATAGCTTCTTCCCACTAGCCCATAGGCCAGCAGTTCTGCCCTATAGCACACTGTAGCTCCTGTACCCTGCCCCATAGACCCACAGCAGTGCCCCACAGTGCCCCACACATCTGGTCTGCCCTATACATCCACAGCACTGCTCTGCAGCACCATATACTTTCAGCACTCTGCCCCATTGATATGTAGCATCCCACAGCTTCTGCATTCCGCCCATAGATCGACATTCCTGGGTCCCCTCACCCCACCAGATGTCCTGGGTTACGATGCTGCACGGGGCCCTGTGCACAACAAAATGAGGACAGCATGGCTGCTGGGCGCCACCCTGCTTGGAATCCAAGATGGTTGGGGCGGGGGGGAGGGCTGGCAGCCATGCTGGCACTGCCGGAGGGGCTGTAGGTCTGCGCCGTGCTCAGGCGGCAGCTTCCGGCTGTATTGGCTGCTCCCATTGGCTGGCCCTGTGGCCCTGCACCCTGCCCATGGGAAGAAGATGGCTGCCCTGATGGGCGTGGCCATCTCGGCTGCTGTGTCCCTGCTGGTGGGCGGGGCCATGACTGTCATGGCTGCTAAGCCTGTGCTGGAAGGGTGGGGCTGAGGTGGGCGGGGCCTGCCTAGGGCAACCATTCTGGGGTGGGGCCCAAGGTGGGTGGTGGGGCCTGTGACTCTGTTTACCCCTGATGGCCATCTTGGAAAAGATCAGCGCTGTGCCGCTGCCATCCTGACATTGCTCCCCCAGGGCCATGTTGGGGGATTTTTAACCTGCTTTTGGGGCCAATTCTCACCCAATAAAATTAAATAATGTAAAAAAACCTTAAGCATGTGGTTTGTTCCATTTCCAGTGAAGGATTTGGGGGTGGGGTTTAGGGTTGAGGGTGGGGCTGAAGATGTGGGCAGGGCCACTGCCAACCCCACCTCCCTCCCAAGCTCTCCCCAATGTGCCTTCTTGAAGGGGTGTGCCCCAACCAGGCCCACCCCCTTTCCAAGCACCCCACCCTCCCAGCTGGGCTCCTCCCACTTGACCCACACTTCCACCCCCATTGGTGGGCTCCCTGCAGGGGGTGTGGCCTACAGACCTACAACTCCTTCCCCTCCGCTGCCGAGCCATGTACCCGACAGGGCATGACAGGGGCAGGCAAAGCTCAAGAAAGACCAACAGAGCCAGGCAGGGCCTGAGAGAGCTTGACGGATCCTCACAGAGCCTGACAAAGCTTGGAAGAGCCCAACAGGACCCGTCAGGGCCTGACAAATCTTGTCAGTTCCTGATAGAGCATCAATGTGTATGACAGAGCCCTGGGGGTCTCAACAGAGCCTGAGAAATCTTGACAGGGCTCAGCAGACCCCAACAGGTCTCCACAGAGCCCTACAGAGCCCATCAAAACTTGACAGAGCCTGACAGACCCCAAAGAGGTCTCACAGGGCTTCACAAAAACCAACAGTGTCTGACAGAGCCCGACAGGAGTGCAGGTGCTGTCACTTCCAGTGAGGGTCCAGGTGATTTGATAAGGGTGGTGGGTGGGGCCTGGGGTGATTGACCCCTCCCCTTTCCCAGGGGATTGTGGGAAGGGGTGGGCGGGCCTCAGGGTATTTGAGCCCCAGTCCCTAGGTAGGGAAGCTCATTCTGCTCCTGGGCTGCTTGGGTGCTGGTTCTCTGCTGCTCCTTTAGCAGTCAGCAGCTTTTGAGCTGTTTAAGCTACATGGGTGGGTGTGTTTGGAGAAGTGGAGATGTCTGTTTGAGGTAGGACCTTCAGGATCAGAAAAGTTTCAATAGCAGATGTAGTTGAAAGTATGTTTGTAACTATTTTTCATTTATTGAATCAATTCCTGGTACTTGGCATTTTCTCTGAATTCCTGATTGCAATGAAAATGGGGTGTTAATTCTTGGTTTGTATTGGTGTGTAACAAGTTGCTGATATAATCTCTCCTCCTAGGATGCTCAGGTTATCTACCAGGGGTTAGGATGAGCATCTCGTATCTGTAGGTGGTTTTAGCATTTCTGAAGGAAGCAGCAGGACCATAACGCAGAGTGTCTTTCAAGCTATGGGGTGGCTCATGGCCTCCCTGATCACCCACAGAACAGTGTGTTGTCCACAGAACCTTTGCAGAATGCGGTGAACCCTGGTAGATCATTCAAATGTAACTCTCAGAACTCCGTCAAGGAGAGCAATGGCTAGGGAACTACGACGGACAACCCTTATGAGTGCTCATTATTGTGTATGTGATTTTGTATTGTGGGTGATGAAGGGGAAAGTGGCAACTTTCTGGTTTATCCCAAGCACTACAGTTCATTTGCTTCTCGCCGTCTTAGGCTTCACGAGCGATGAGGGTTTGTGACCGCGCCTGCGGCCACGACACGCTGACCAGACCGCCCTGGAACTCAGCAGGAGGTGTTGTTGTGTAATTATGGTGTTTGTCGTGTTTCTTGATTTGTATATTGTATAGTGTGTGGTATTGTGTAATTATACAATATACAAATCAAGAAACACGACAAACACCATAATAACACAATACCACAC
The DNA here is from genome assembly GCF_036013475.1 of Columba livia. Classification (NCBI taxonomy): domain Eukaryota; kingdom Metazoa; phylum Chordata; class Aves; order Columbiformes; family Columbidae; genus Columba; species Columba livia. The sequence continues at coordinate 31,376 of NW_027043641.1, read as the reverse complement.
ACTATACAATATACAAAATACTACATCCACCAAAACTTATAAAATGACACTTAAAATCAATAAACACTACACAGACTATACAATATACAAAATACTACATCCACCAAAACTTACAAAATGACAGTTAAAATCAATAAACACTATAAACACCATAATTACACAACAACACACACTATACAATATACACAACAAGCGCCCAATCGGCGCTACGCCGATACCCAGCTTTCCACTTTGCTTCACGCCTAGAAAAGAGAGAAACGACCAAACTTAGCTAGAGCCACACAGCACAGCTTCCTGCTCCCACCACGCACAGACCCACTTGCTTCCGGCGCTCGGCTCGCCTCCTCCGTCGCTCTTTCGTGCCAAGTTGTCCCTCTGCATCTGAAACCAAGGTATTCAACAAGTTACCCAGGAGCTCATCAACAGCTTGACCATTCCACAGGTCTGCTTTCTATTCAGGAATCCCACAACAAGGTCTAACTGAGTCCCAAAGACCACTGGGGAACGGACTGTCCGCTCCCCTGCCCACGGCTATTCCGTCCCAGATGACCGCACAACCTCTGCCTACGCAGGATAAAATGTCCACAGATCAATCGTGGACTCCTAAACTCAGTCCGCCCGCTCCTAACTCTACACCTCCGGGCAGAGCAGCTCCGAGCCAAACGCGCACGTGCTTAGACAGATGCTCCACACAACATTATAGACGACCCGACAGCAATAACACCAAAAATGCTCCACAACAAAAATGACTCCGAACCAGAGACGGCAACAGCAAAAATAACCTGCGGGGAGGCAGGGGTGAGGCGAGGAGCCTCTACTGCAACCCCAGAAAAAAAAGGAGCCGAACGTCACGGCCCCTTATGAGACGGCAGCTCTGGCGCAAACACGCAGAGACGGCGCAAATACGAGAAGCTGCTACAAGACCTAAAACCTTCAAGATGCTGGGAATAAAGTGCCAGTCCCTTAGACTGGATGGGTAGAGAGCACAGCTGCCGGCACAGCCCAGGACAACGCCACAAACACCCCTGACCAGAAGCAGCCGAAAGGCAAGAACCCGCCACGCTTTCGGCTGCCGACACCAGAAAACCAGCGCCCAATCGGCGCTACGCCGATCGGCACCGGCGTTCCAGATGCCGGGATGGCACCCGAGATGCCTTTCGTGCCCCTCGAACGCAACGAGACCCCAGGATCGTCTGACAGGCGCAAGGCAGGCTTCCCGAACTACAGCAGGCTGGAGCTGCCCTGCCCGGCACACGCTGGCATCGCACGGTAAAGGTCCCCGGGCCCTTCACCCGCGCCAAGGGCACGGTTCCTGGACGGCCCTTGCCCTTAGCAGAGCTAAACCCCCCGTCCCTGCGATTCCCAGCCCCTTCCCAGCCCTCGCGCCTCCACTTAGCTTTCAGAGGGCCGAGGGACCGAACCCATCTTCAGCAGAGGAAAACGCCACGTGTGCCAACGGGCGTCTTCCCGCGTCGCCGGGTTCCTCTTCAGCGCCTGCAGAAACACGAGAAAGCACACGCTCGCTAAGCCGCGCCGGCACACGGCGCCGCGGGGCAAACGCCGACCCCTTCCGCAACACCCACCTCCTGCTGAGTTCCAGGGCGGTCCGGTCAGCGTGTCGTGGCGCGGGCGCGGTCACAAACCCTCATCGCTTGTGACGCCTAAGACGGCGAGAAACAAAGAACTGTAGCTCTTTGAACGAAACCCTGGCCCCACGCTCCTCCTCGCCCCTACCACGGCTCCGTGCTCACCTTGCCAGAGGAGCTGCGCTGCCGATACCCAGCTTTCCACTTTGCTTCACGCCTAGAAAAGAGAGAAACGACCAAACTTAGCTAGAGCCACACAGCACAGCTTCCTGCTCCCACCACGCACAGACCCACTTGCTTCCGGCGCTCGGCTCGCCTCCTCCGTCGCTCTTTCGTGCCAAGTTGTCCCTCTGCATCTGAAACCAAGGTATTCAACAAGTTACCCAGGAGCTCATCAACAGCTTGACCATTCCACAGGTCTGCTTTCTATTCAGGAATCCCACAACAAGGTCTAACTGAGTCCCAAAGACCACTGGGGAACGGACTGTCCGCTCCCCTGCCCACGGCTACTCCGTCCCAGATGACCGCACAACCTCTGCCTACGCAGGATAAAATGTCCACAGATCAATCGTGGACTCCTAAACTCAGTCCGCCCGCTCCTAACTCTACACCTCCGGGCAGAGCAGCTCCGAGCCAAACGCGCACGTGCTTAGACAGATGCTCCACACAACATTATAGACGACCCGACAGCAATAACACCAAAAATGCTCCACAACAAAAATGACTCCGAACCAGAGACGGCAACAGCAAAAATAACCTTTGGGGAGGCAGGGGTGAGGCGAGGAGCCTCTACTGCAACCCCAGAAAAAAAAGGAGCCGAACGTCACGGCCCCTTATGAGACGGCAGCTCTGGCGCAAACACGCAGAGACGGCGCAAATACGAGAAGCTGCTACAAGACCTAAAACCTTCAAGATGCTGGGAATAAAGTGCCAGTCCCTTAGACTGGATGGGTAGAGAGCACAGCTGCCGGCACAGCCCAGGACAACGCCACAAACACCCCTGACCAGAAGCAGCCGAAAGGCAAGAACCCGCCACGCTTTCGGCTGCCGACACCAGAAAACCAGCGCCCAATCGGCGCTACGCCGATCGGCACCGGCGTTCCAGATGCCGGGATGGCACCCGAGATGCCTTTCGTGCCCCTCGAACGCAACGAGACCCCAGGATCATCTGACAGGCGCAAGGCAGGCTTCCCGAACTACAGCACAACGCAGACGCAGGCTGGAGCTGCCCTGCCCGGCACACGCTGGCATCGCACGGTAAAGGTCCCCGGGCCCTTCACCCGCGCCAAGGGCACGGTTCCTGGACGGCCCTTGCCCTTAGCAGAGCTAAACCCCCCGTCCCTGCGATTCCCAGCCCCTTCCCAGCCCTCGCGCCTCCACTTAGCTTTCAGAGGGCCGAGGGACCGAACCCATCTTCAGCAGAGGAAAACGCCACGTGTGCCAACGGGCGTCTTCCCGCGTCGCCGGGTTCCTCTTCAGCGCCTGCAGAAACACGAGAAAGCACACGCTCGCTAAGCCGCGCCGGCACACGGCGCCGCGGGGCAAACGCCGACCCCTTCCGCAACACCCACCTCCTGCTGAGTTCCAGGGCGGTCCGGTCAGCGTGTCGTGGCGCGGGCGCGGTCACAAACCCTCATCGCTTGTGACGCCTAAGACGGCGAGAAACAAAGAACTGTAGCTCTTTGAACGAAACCCTGGCCCCACGCTCCTCCTCGCCCCTACCACGGCTCCGTGCTCACCTTGCCAGAGGAGCTGCGCTGCCGATACCCAGCTTTCCACTTTGCTTCACGCCTAGAAAAGAGAGAAACGACCAAACTTAGCTAGAGCCACACAGCACAGCTTCCTGCTCCCACCACGCACAGACCCACTTGCTTCCGGCGCTCGGCTCGCCTCCTCCGTCGCTCTTTCGTGCCAAGTTGTCCCTCTGCATCTGAAACCAAGGTATTCAACAAGTTACCCAGGAGCTCATCAACAGCTTGACCATTCCACAGGTCTGCTTTCTATTCAGGAATCCCACAACAAGGTCTAACTGAGTCCCAAAGACCACTGGGGAACGGACTGTCCGCTCCCCTGCCCACGGCTACTCCGTCCCAGATGACCGCACAACCTCTGCCTACGCAGGATAAAATGTCCACAGATCAATCGTGGACTCCTAAACTCAGTCCGCCCGCTCCTAACTCTACACCTCCGGGCAGAGCAGCTCCGAGCCAAACGCGCACGTGCTTAGACAGATGCTCCACACAACATTATAGACGACCCGACAGCAATAACACCAAAAATGCTCCACAACAAAAATGACTCCGAACCAGAGACGGCAACAGCAAAAATAACCTTTGGGGAGGCAGGGGTGAGGCGAGGAGCCTCTACTGCAACCCCAGAAAAAAAAGGAGCCGAACGTCACGGCCCCTTATGAGACGGCAGCTCTGGCGCAAACACGCAGAGACGGCGCAAATACGAGAAGCTGCTACAAGACCTAAAACCTTCAAGATGCTGGGAATAAAGTGCCAGTCCCTTAGACTGGATGGGTAGAGAGCACAGCTGCCGGCACAGCCCAGGACAACGCCACAAACACCCCTGACCAGAAGCAGCCGAAAGGCAAGAACCCGCCACGCTTTCGGCTGCCGACACCAGAAAACCAGCGCCCAATCGGCGCTACGCCGATCGGCACCGGCGTTCCAGATGCCGGGATGGCACCCGAGATGCCTTTCGTGCCCCTCGAACGCAACGAGACCCCAGGATCGTCTGACAGGCGCAAGGCAGGCTTCCCGAACTACAGCAGGCTGGAGCTGCCCTGCCCGGCACACGCTGGCATCGCACGGTAAAGGTCCCCGGGCCCTTCACCCGCGCCAAGGGCACGGTTCCTGGACGGCCCTTGCCCTTAGCAGAGCTAAACCCCCCGTCCCTGCGATTCCCAGCCCCTTCCCAGCCCTCGCGCCTCCACTTAGCTTTCAGAGGGCCGAGGGACCGAACCCATCTTCAGCAGAGGAAAACGCCACGTGTGCCAACGGGCGTCTTCCCGCGTCGCCGGGTTCCTCTTCAGCGCCTGCAGAAACACGAGAAAGCACACGCTCGCTAAGCCGCGCCGGCACACGGCGCCGCGGGGCAAACGCCGACCCCTTCCGCAACACCCACCTCCTGCTGAGTTCCAGGGCGGTCCGGTCAGCGTGTCGTGGCGCGGGCGCGGTCACAAACCCTCATCGCTTGTGACGCCTAAGACGGCGAGAAACAAAGAACTGTAGCTCTTTGAACGAAACCCTGGCCCCACGCTCCTCCTCGCCCCTACCACGGCTCCGTGCTCACCTTGCCAGAGGAGCTGCGCTGCCGATACCCAGCTTTCCACTTTGCTTCACGCCTAGAAAAGAGAGAAACGACCAAACTTAGCTAGAGCCACACAGCACAGCTTCCTGCTCCCACCACGCACAGACCCACTTGCTTCCGGCGCTCGGCTCGCCTCCTCCGTCGCTCTTTCGTGCCAAGTTGTCCCTCTGCATCTGAAACCAAGGTATTCAACAAGTTACCCAGGAGCTCATCAACAGCTTGACCATTCCACAGGTCTGCTTTCTATTCAGGAATCCCACAACAAGGTCTAACTGAGTCCCAAAGACCACTGGGGAACGGACTGTCCGCTCCCCTGCCCACGGCTACTCCGTCCCAGATGACCGCACAACCTCTGCCTACGCAGGATAAAATGTCCACAGATCAATCGTGGACTCCTAAACTCAGTCCGCCCGCTCCTAACTCTACACCTCCGGGCAGAGCAGCTCCGAGCCAAACGCGCACGTGCTTAGACAGATGCTCCACACAACATTATAGACGACCCGACAGCAATAACACCAAAAATGCTCCACAACAAAAATGACTCCGAACCAGAGACGGCAACAGCAAAAATAACCTTTGGGGAGGCAGGGGTGAGGCGAGGAGCCTCTACTGCAACCCCAGAAAAAAAAGGAGCCGAACGTCACGGCCCCTTATGAGACGGCAGCTCTGGCGCAAACACGCAGAGACGGCGCAAATACGAGAAGCTGCTACAAGACCTAAAACCTTCAAGATGCTGGGAATAAAGTGCCAGTCCCTTAGACTGGATGGGTAGAGAGCACAGCTGCCGGCACAGCCCAGGACAACGCCACAAACACCCCTGACCAGAAGCAGCCGAAAGGCAAGAACCCGCCACGCTTTCGGCTGCCGACACCAGAAAACCAGCGCCCAATCGGCGCTACGCCGATCGGCACCGGCGTTCCAGATGCCGGGATGGCACCCGAGATGCCTTTCGTGCCCCTCGAACGCAACGAGACCCCAGGATCATCTGACAGGCGCAAGGCAGGCTTCCCGAACTACAGCACAACGCAGACGCAGGCTGGAGCTGCCCTGCCCGGCACACGCTGGCATCGCACGGTAAAGGTCCCCGGGCCCTTCACCCGCGCCAAGGGCACGGTTCCTGGACGGCCCTTGCCCTTAGCAGAGCTAAACCCCCCGTCCCTGCGATTCCCAGCCCCTTCCCAGCCCTCGCGCCTCCACTTAGCTTTCAGAGGGCCGAGGGACCGAACCCATCTTCAGCAGAGGAAAACGCCACGTGTGCCAACGGGCGTCTTCCCGCGTCGCCGGGTTCCTCTTCAGCGCCTGCAGAAACACGAGAAAGCACACGCTCGCTAAGCCGCGCCGGCACACGGCGCCGCGGGGCAAACGCCGACCCCTTCCGCAACACCCACCTCCTGCTGAGTTCCAGGGCGGTCCGGTCAGCGTGTCGTGGCGCGGGCGCGGTCACAAACCCTCATCGCTTGTGACGCCTAAGACGGCGAGAAACAAAGAACTGTAGCTCTTTGAACGAAACCCTGGCCCCACGCTCCTCCTCGCCCCTACCACGGCTCCGTGCTCACCTTGCCAGAGGAGCTGCGCTGCCGATACCCAGCTTTCCACTTTGCTTCACGCCTAGAAAAGAGAGAAACGACCAAACTTAGCTAGAGCCACACAGCACAGCTTCCTGCTCCCACCACGCACAGACCCACTTGCTTCCGGCGCTCGGCTCGCCTCCTCCGTCGCTCTTTCGTGCCAAGTTGTCCCTCTGCATCTGAAACCAAGGTATTCAACAAGTTACCCAGGAGCTCATCAACAGCTTGACCATTCCACAGGTCTGCTTTCTATTCAGGAATCCCACAACAAGGTCTAACTGAGTCCCAAAGACCACTGGGGAACGGACTGTCCGCTCCCCTGCCCACGGCTACTCCGTCCCAGATGACCGCACAACCTCTGCCTACGCAGGATAAAATGTCCACAGATCAATCGTGGACTCCTAAACTCAGTCCGCCCGCTCCTAACTCTACACCTCCGGGCAGAGCAGCTCCGAGCCAAACGCGCACGTGCTTAGACAGATGCTCCACACAACATTATAGACGACCCGACAGCAATAACACCAAAAATGCTCCACAACAAAAATGACTCCGAACCAGAGACGGCAACAGCAAAAATAACCTTTGGGGAGGCAGGGGTGAGGCGAGGAGCCTCTACTGCAACCCCAGAAAAAAAAGGAGCCGAACGTCACGGCCCCTTATGAGACGGCAGCTCTGGCGCAAACACGCAGAGACGGCGCAAATACGAGAAGCTGCTACAAGACCTAAAACCTTCAAGATGCTGGGAATAAAGTGCCAGTCCCTTAGACTGGATGGGTAGAGAGCACAGCTGCCGGCACAGCCCAGGACAACGCCACAAACACCCCTGACCAGAAGCAGCCGAAAGGCAAGAACCCGCCACGCTTTCGGCTGCCGACACCAGAAAACCAGCGCCCAATCGGCGCTACGCCGATCGGCACCGGCGTTCCAGATGCCGGGATGGCACCCGAGATGCCTTTCGTGCCCCTCGAACGCAACGAGACCCCAGGATCGTCTGACAGGCGCAAGGCAGGCTTCCCGAACTACAGCAGGCTGGAGCTGCCCTGCCCGGCACACGCTGGCATCGCACGGTAAAGGTCCCCGGGCCCTTCACCCGCGCCAAGGGCACGGTTCCTGGACGGCCCTTGCCCTTAGCAGAGCTAAACCCCCCGTCCCTGCGATTCCCAGCCCCTTCCCAGCCCTCGCGCCTCCACTTAGCTTTCAGAGGGCCGAGGGACCGAACCCATCTTCAGCAGAGGAAAACGCCACGTGTGCCAACGGGCGTCTTCCCGCGTCGCCGGGTTCCTCTTCAGCGCCTGCAGAAACACGAGAAAGCACACGCTCGCTAAGCCGCGCCGGCACACGGCGCCGCGGGGCAAACGCCGACCCCTTCCGCAACACCCACCTCCTGCTGAGTTCCAGGGCGGTCCGGTCAGCGTGTCGTGGCGCGGGCGCGGTCACAAACCCTCATCGCTTGTGACGCCTAAGACGGCGAGAAACAAAGAACTGTAGCTCTTTGAACGAAACCCTGGCCCCACGCTCCTCCTCGCCCCTACCACGGCTCCGTGCTCACCTTGCCAGAGGAGCTGCGCTGCCGATACCCAGCTTTCCACTTTGCTTCACGCCTAGAAAAGAGAGAAACGACCAAACTTAGCTAGAGCCACACAGCACAGCTTCCTGCTCCCACCACGCACAGACCCACTTGCTTCCGGCGCTCGGCTCGCCTCCTCCGTCGCTCTTTCGTGCCAAGTTGTCCCTCTGCATCTGAAACCAAGGTATTCAACAAGTTACCCAGGAGCTCATCAACAGCTTGACCATTCCACAGGTCTGCTTTCTATTCAGGAATCCCACAACAAGGTCTAACTGAGTCCCAAAGACCACTGGGGAACGGACTGTCCGCTCCCCTGCCCACGGCTACTCCGTCCCAGATGACCGCACAACCTCTGCCTACGCAGGATAAAATGTCCACAGATCAATCGTGGACTCCTAAACTCAGTCCGCCCGCTCCTAACTCTACACCTCCGGGCAGAGCAGCTCCGAGCCAAACGCGCACGTGCTTAGACAGATGCTCCACACAACATTATAGACGACCCGACAGCAATAACACCAAAAATGCTCCACAACAAAAATGACTCCGAACCAGAGACGGCAACAGCAAAAATAACCTGCGGGGAGGCAGGGGTGAGGCGAGGAGCCTCTACTGCAACCCCAGAAAAAAAAGGAGCCGAACGTCACGGCCCCTTATGAGACGGCAGCTCTGGCGCAAACACGCAGAGACGGCGCAAATACGAGAAGCTGCTACAAGACCTAAAACCTTCAAGATGCTGGGAATAAAGTGCCAGTCCCTTAGACTGGATGGGTAGAGAGCACAGCTGCCGGCACAGCCCAGGACAACGCCACAAACACCCCTGACCAGAAGCAGCCGAAAGGCAAGAACCCGCCACGCTTTCGGCTGCCGACACCAGAAAACCAGCGCCCAATCGGCGCTACGCCGATCGGCACCGGCGTTCCAGATGCCGGGATGGCACCCGAGATGCCTTTCGTGCCCCTCGAACGCAACGAGACCCCAGGATCGTCTGACAGGCGCAAGGCAGCCTTCCCGAACTACAGCAGGCTGGAGCTGCCCTGCCCGGCACACGCTGGCATCGCACGGTAAAGGTCCCCGGGCCCTTCACCCGCGCCAAGGGCACGGTTCCTGGACGGCCCTTGCCCTTAGCAGAGCTAAACCCCCCGTCCCTGCGATTCCCAGCCCCTTCCCAGCCCTCGCGCCTCCACTTAGCTTTCAGAGGGCCGAGGGACCGAACCCATCTTCAGCAGAGGAAAACGCCACGTGTGCCAACGGGCGTCTTCCCGCGTCGCCGGGTTCCTCTTCAGCGCCTGCAGAAACACGAGAAAGCACACGCTCGCTAAGCCGCGCCGGCACACGGCGCCGCGGGGCAAACGCCGACCCCTTCCGCAACACCCACCTCCTGCTGAGTTCCAGGGCGGTCCGGTCAGCGTGTCGTGGCGCGGGCGCGGTCACAAACCCTCATCGCTTGTGACGCCTAAGACGGCGAGAAACAAAGAACTGTAGCTCTTTGAACGAAACCCTGGCCCCACGCTCCTCCTCGCCCCTACCACGGCTCCGTGCTCACCTTGCCAGAGGAGCTGCGCTGCCGATACCCAGCTTTCCACTTTGCTTCACGCCTAGAAAAGAGAGAAACGACCAAACTTAGCTAGAGCCACACAGCACAGCTTCCTGCTCCCACCACGCACAGACCCACTTGCTTCCGGCGCTCGGCTCGCCTCCTCCGTCGCTCTTTCGTGCCAAGTTGTCCCTCTGCATCTGAAACCAAGGTATTCAACAAGTTACCCAGGAGCTCATCAACAGCTTGACCATTCCACAGGTCTGCTTTCTATTCAGGAATCCCACAACAAGGTCTAACTGAGTCCCAAAGACCACTGGGGAACGGACTGTCCGCTCCCCTGCCCACGGCTACTCCGTCCCAGATGACCGCACAACCTCTGCCTACGCAGGATAAAATGTCCACAGATCAATCGTGGACTCCTAAACTCAGTCCGCCCGCTCCTAACTCTACACCTCCGGGCAGAGCAGCTCCGAGCCAAACGCGCACGTGCTTAGACAGATGCTCCACACAACATTATAGACGACCCGACAGCAATAACACCAAAAATGCTCCACAACAAAAATGACTCCGAACCAGAGACGGCAACAGCAAAAATAACCTGCGGGGAGGCAGGGGTGAGGCGAGGAGCCTCTACTGCAACCCCAGAAAAAAAAGGAGCCGAACGTCACGGCCCCTTATGAGACGGCAGCTCTGGCGCAAACACGCAGAGACGGCGCAAATACGAGAAGCTGCTACAAGACCTAAAACCTTCAAGATGCTGGGAATAAAGTGCCAGTCCCTTAGACTGGATGGGTAGAGAGCACAGCTGCCGGCACAGCCCAGGACAACGCCACAAACACCCCTGACCAGAAGCAGCCGAAAGGCAAGAACCCGCCACGCTTTCGGCTGCCGACACCAGAAAACCAGCGCCCAATCGGCGCTACGCCGATCGGCACCGGCGTTCCAGATGCCGGGATGGCACCCGAGATGCCTTTCGTGCCCCTCGAACGCAACGAGACCCCAGGATCGTCTGACAGGCGCAAGGCAGGCTTCCCGAACTACAGCACAACGCAGACGCAGGCTGGAGCTGCCCTGCCCGGCACACGCTGGCATCGCACGGTAAAGGTCCCCGGGCCCTTCACCCGCGCCAAGGGCACGGTTCCTGGACGGCCCTTGCCCTTAGCAGAGCTAAACCCCCCGTCCCTGCGATTCCCAGCCCCTTCCCAGCCCTCGCGCCTCCACTTAGCTTTCAGAGGGCCGAGGGACCGAACCCATCTTCAGCAGAGGAAAACGCCACGTGTGCCAACGGGCGTCTTCCCGCGTCGCCGGGTTCCTCTTCAGCGCCTGCAGAAACACGAGAAAGCACACGCTCGCTAAGCCGCGCCGGCACACGGCGCCGCGGGGCAAACGCCGACCCCTTCCGCAACACCCACCTCCTGCTGAGTTCCAGGGCGGTCCGGTCAGCGTGTCGTGGCGCGGGCGCGGTCACAAACCCTCATCGCTTGTGACGCCTAAGACGGCGAGAAACAAAGAACTGTAGCTCTTTGAACGAAACCCTGGCCCCACGCTCCTCCTCGCCCCTACCACGGCTCCGTGCTCACCTTGCCAGAGGAGCTGCGCTGCCGATACCCAGCTTTCCACTTTGCTTCACGCCTAGAAAAGAGAGAAACGACCAAACTTAGCTAGAGCCACACAGCACAGCTTCCTGCTCCCACCACGCACAGACCCACTTGCTTCCGGCGCTCGGCTCGCCTCCTCCGTCGCTCTTTCGTGCCAAGTTGTCCCTCTGCATCTGAAACCAAGGTATTCAACAAGTTACCCAGGAGCTCATCAACAGCTTGACCATTCCACAGGTCTGCTTTCTATTCAGGAATCCCACAACAAGGTCTAACTGAGTCCCAAAGACCACTGGGGAACGGACTGTCCGCTCCCCTGCCCACGGCTACTCCGTCCCAGATGACCGCACAACCTCTGCCTACGCAGGATAAAATGTCCACAGATCAATCGTGGACTCCTAAACTCAGTCCGCCCGCTCCTAACTCTACACCTCCGGGCAGAGCAGCTCCGAGCCAAACGCGCACGTGCTTAGACAGATGCTCCACACAACATTATAGACGACCCGACAGCAATAACACCAAAAATGCTCCACAACAAAAATGACTCCGAACCAGAGATGGCAACAGCAAAAATAACCTTTGGGGAGGCAGGGGTGAGGCGAGGAGCCTCTACTGCAACCCCAGAAAAAAAAGGAGCCGAACGTCACGGCCCCTTATGAGACGGCAGCTCTGGCGCAAACACGCAGAGACGGCGCAAATACGAGAAGCTGCTACAAGACCTAAAACCTTCAAGATGCTGGGAATAAAGTGCCAGTCCCTTAGACTGGATGGGTAGAGAGCACAGCTGCCGGCACAGCCCAGGACAACGCCACAAACACCCCTGACCAGAAGCAGCCGAAAGGCAAGAACCCGCCACGCTTTCGGCTGCCGACACCAGAAAACCAGCGCCCAATCGGCGCTACGCCGATCGGCACCGGCGTTCCAGATGCCGGGATGGCACCCGAGATGCCTTTCGTGCCCCTCGAACGCAACGAGACCCCAGGATCGTCTGACAGGCGCAAGGCAGGCTTCCCGAACTACAGCACAACGCAGACGCAGGCTGGAGCTGCCCTGCCCGGCACACGCTGGCATCGCACGGTAAAGGTCCCCGGGCCCTTCACCCGCGCCAAGGGCACGGTTCCTGGACGGCCCTTGCCCTTAGCAGAGCTAAACCCCCCGTCCCTGCGATTCCCAGCCCCTTCCCAGCCCTCGCGCCTCCACTTAGCTTTCAGAGGGCCGAGGGACCGAACCCATCTTCAGCAGAGGAAAACGCCACGTGTGCCAACGGGCGTCTTCCCGCGTCGCCGGGTTCCTCTTCAGCGCCTGCAGAAACACGAGAAAGCACACGCTCGCTAAGCCGCGCCGGCACACGGCGCCGCGGGGCAAACGCCGACCCCTTCCGCAACACCCACCTCCTGCTGAGTTCCAGGGCGGTCCGGTCAGCGTGTCGTGGCGCGGGCGCGGTCACAAACCCTCATCGCTTGTGACGCCTAAGACGGCGAGAAACAAAGAACTGTAGCTCTTTGAACGAAACCCTGGCCCCACGCTCCTCCTCGCCCCTACCACGGCTCCGTGCTCACCTTGCCAGAGGAGCTGCGCTGCCGATACCCAGCTTTCCACTTTGCTTCACGCCTAGAAAAGAGAGAAACGACCAAACTTAGCTAGAGCCACACAGCACAGCTTCCTGCTCCCACCACGCACAGACCCACTTGCTTCCGGCGCTCGGCTCGCCTCCTCCGTCGCTCTTTCGTGCCAAGTTGTCCCTCTGCATCTGAAACCAAGGTATTCAACAAGTTACCCAGGAGCTCATCAACAGCTTGACCATTCCACAGGTCTGCTTTCTATTCAGGAATCCCACAACAAGGTCTAACTGAGTCCCAAAGACCACTGGGGAACGGACTGTCCGCTCCCCTGCCCACGGCTACTCCGTCCCAGATGACCGCACAACCTCTGCCTACGCAGGATAAAATGTCCACAGATCAATCGTGGACTCCTAAACTCAGTCCGCCCGCTCCTAACTCTACACCTCCGGGCAGAGCAGCTCCGAGCCAAACGCGCACGTGCTTAGACAGATGCTCCACACAACATTATAGACGACCCGACAGCAATAACACCAAAAATGCTCCACAACAAAAATGACTCCGAACCAGAGACGGCAACAGCAAAAATAACCTGCGGGGAGGCAGGGGTGAGGCGAGGAGCCTCTACTGCAACCCCAGAAAAAAAAGGAGCCGAACGTCACGGCCCCTTATGAGACGGCAGCTCTGGCGCAAACACGCAGAGACGGCGCAAATACGAGAAGCTGCTACAAGACCTAAAACCTTCAAGATGCTGGGAATAAAGTGCCAGTCCCTTAGACTGGATGGGTAGAGAGCACAGCTGCCGGCACAGCCCAGGACAACGCCACAAACACCCCTGACCAGAAGCAGCCGAAAGGCAAGAACCCGCCACGCTTTCGGCTGCCGACACCAGAAAACCAGCGCCCAATCGGCGCTACGCCGATCGGCACCGGCGTTCCAGATGCCGGGATGGCACCCGAGATGCCTTTCGTGCCCCTCGAACGCAACGAGACCCCAGGATCGTCTGACAGGCGCAAGGCAGGCTTCCCGAACTACAGCACAACGCAGACACAGGCTGGAGCTGCCCTGCCCGGCACATGCTGGCATCGCACGGTAAAGGTCCCCGGGCCCTTCACCCGCGCCAAGGGCACGGTTCCTGGACGGCCCTTGCCCTTAGCAGAGCTAAACCCCCCGTCCCTGCGATTCCCAGCCCCTTCCCAGCCCTCGCGCCTCCACTTAGCTTTCAGAGGGCCGAGGGACCGAACCCATCTTCAGCAGAGGAAAACGCCACGTGTGCCAACGGGCGTCTTCCCGCGTCGCCGGGTTCCTCTTCAGCGCCTGCAGAAACACGAGAAAGCACACGCTCGCTAAGCCGCGCCGGCACACGGCGCCGCGGGGCAAACGCCGACCCCTTCCGCAACACCCACCTCCTGCTGAGTTCCAGGGCGGTCCGGTCAGCGTGTCGTGGCGCGGGCGCGGTCACAAACCCTCATCGCTTGTGACGCCTAAGACGGCGAGAAACAAAGAACTGTAGCTCTTTGAACGAAACCCTGGCCCCACGCTCCTCCTCGCCCCTACCACGGCTCCGTGCTCACCTTGCCAGAGGAGCTGCGCTGCCGATACCCAGCTTTCCACTTTGCTTCACGCCTAGAAAAGAGAGAAACGACCAAACTTAGCTAGAGCCACACAGCACAGCTTCCTGCTCCCACCACGCACAGACCCACTTGCTTCCGGCGCTCGGCTCGCCTCCTCCGTCGCTCTTTCGTGCCAAGTTGTCCCTCTGCATCTGAAACCAAGGTATTCAACAAGTTACCCAGGAGCTCATCAACAGCTTGACCATTCCACAGGTCTGCTTTCTATTCAGGAATCCCACAACAAGGTCTAACTGAGTCCCAAAGACCACTGGGGAACGGACTGTCCGCTCCCCTGCCCACGGCTACTCCGTCCCAGATGACCGCACAACCTCTGCCTACGCAGGATAAAATGTCCACAGATCAATCGTGGACTCCTAAACTCAGTCCGCCCGCTCCTAACTCTACACCTCCGGGCAGAGCAGCTCCGAGCCAAACGCGCACGTGCTTAGACAGATGCTCCACACAACATTATAGACGACCCGACAGCAATAACACCAAAAATGCTCCACAACAAAAATGACTCCGAACCAGAGACGGCAACAGCAAAAATAACCTGCGGGGAGGCAGGGGTGAGGCGAGGAGCCTCTACTGCAACCCCAGAAAAAAAAGGAGCCGAACGTCACGGCCCCTTATGAGACGGCAGCTCTGGCGCAAACACGCAGAGACGGCGCAAATACGAGAAGCTGCTACAAGACCTAAAACCTTCAAGATGCTGGGAATAAAGTGCCAGTCCCTTAGACTGGATGGGTAGAGAGCACAGCTGCCGGCACAGCCCAGGACAACGCCACAAACACCCCTGACCAGAAGCAGCCGAAAGGCAAGAACCCGCCACGCTTTCGGCTGCCGACACCAGAAAACCAGCGCCCAATCGGCGCTACGCCGATCGGCACCGGCGTTCCAGATGCCGGGATGGCACCCGAGATGCCTTTCGTGCCCCTCGAACGCAACGAGACCCCAGGATCGTCTGACAGGCGCAAGGCAGCCTTCCCGAACTACACCACAACGCAGACGCAGGCTGGAGCTGCCCTGCCCGGCACACGCTGGCATCGCACGGTAAAGGTCCCCGGGCCCTTCACCCGCGCCAAGGGCACGGTTCCTGGACGGCCCTTGCCCTTAGCAGAGCTAAACCCCCCGTCCCTGCGATTCCCAGCCCCTTCCCAGCCCTCGCGCCTCCACTTAGCTTTCAGAGGGCCGAGGGACCGAACCCATCTTCAGCAGAGGAAAACGCCACGTGTGCCAACGGGCGTCTTCCCGCGTCGCCGGGTTCCTCTTCAGCGCCTGCAGAAACACGAGAAAGCACACGCTCGCTAAGCCGCGCCGGCACACGGCGCCGCGGGGCAAACGCCGACCCCTTCCGCAACACCCACCTCCTGCTGAGTTCCAGGGCGGTCCGGTCAGCGTGTCGTGGCGCGGGCGCGGTCACAAACCCTCATCGCTTGTGACGCCTAAGACGGCGAGAAACAAAGAACTGTAGCTCTTTGAACGAAACCCTGGCCCCACGCTCCTCCTCGCCCCTACCACGGCTCCGTGCTCACCTTGCCAGAGGAGCTGCGCTGCCGATACCCAGCTTTCCACTTTGCTTCACGCCTAGAAAAGAGAGAAACGACCAAACTTAGCTAGGGCCACACAGCACAGCTTCCTGCTCCCACCACGCACAGACCCACTTGCTTCCGGCGCTCGGCTCGCCTCCTCCGTCGCTCTTTCGTGCCAAGTTGTCCCTCTGCATCTGAAACCAAGGTATTCAACAAGTTACCCAGGAGCTCATCAACAGCTTGACCATTCCACAGGTCTGCTTTCTATTCAGGAATCCCACAACAAGGTCTAACTGAGTCCCAAAGACCACTGGGGAACGGACTGTCCGCTCCCCTGCCCACGGCTACTCCGTCCCAGATGACCGCACAACCTCTGCCTACGCAGGATAAAATGTCCACAGATCAATCGTGGACTCCTAAACTCAGTCCGCCCGCTCCTAACTCTACACCTCCGGGCAGAGCAGCTCCGAGCCAAACGCGCACGTGCTTAGACAGATGCTCCACACAACATTATAGACGACCCGACAGCAATAACACCAAAAATGCTCCACAACAAAAAATGACTCCGAACCAGAGACGGCAACAGCAAAAATAACCTTTGGGGAGGCAGGGGTGAGGCGAGGAGCCTCTACTGCAACCCCAGAAAAAAAAGGAGCCGAACGTCACGGCCCCTTATGAGACGGCAGCTCTGGCGCAAACACGCAGAGACGGCGCAAATACGAGAAGCTGCTACAAGACCTAAAACCTTCAAGATGCTGGGAATAAAGTGCCAGTCCCTTAGACTGGACGGGTAGAGAGCACAGCTGCCGGCACAGCCCAGGACAACGCCACAAACACCCCTGACCAGAAGCGGCCGAAAGGCAAGAACCCAGGCAGAGTTCCAGGGCGGTCCGGTCAGTGTGTCGTGGCGCGGGCACGGTCACAAACCCTCATCGCTTGTGACGCCTAAGACGGCGAGAAACAAAGAACTGTAGTGCTTGTTACAAACCATAAAGTTGCCACTTTCCCCTTCATCACCCACAATACAAAATCACATACACAATAATGAGCACTCATAATGGTTGTCCGTCGTAGTTCCCTAGCCATTGCTCTCCTTGACGGAGTTCTGGGAGTTAGATTTGAATGATCTACCAGGGTTCACCACATTCTGCAAAGTTTCTGTGGACAACACACTGTTCTGTGGGTGATCAGGGGGCCATGAGCCACCCTGTAGCTTGAAAGACACTCTGCGTTATGGTCCTGCTGCTTCCTTCAGAAATGCTAAAACTCCACCTACAGATACGAGATGCTCATCCTAACCCCTGGTAGATAACCTGAGCATCCTAGGAGGAGAGATTATATCAGCAACTTGTTACACACCAATACAAACCAAGAATTAACACCCCATTTTCATTGCAATCAGGAATTTAGAGAAAATGCCAAGTACCAGGAATTGATTCAATAAATGAAAAATAGTTACAAACATACTTTCAACTACATCTGCTATTGAAACTTTTCTGATCCTGAAGGTCCTACCTCAAACAGACATCTCCACTTCTCCAAACACACCCACCCATGTAGCTTAAACAGCTCAAAAGCTGCTGACTGCTAAAGGAGCAGCAGAGAACCAGCACCCAAGCAGCCCAGGAGCAGAATGAGCTTCCCTGCCTAGGGACTGGGGCTCAAATACCCTGAGGCCCGCCCACCCCTTCCCACAATCCCCTGGGAAAGGGGAGGGGTCAATCACCCCAGGCCCCACCCACCACCCTTATCAAATCACCTGGACCCTCACTGGAAGTGATAGCACCTGCACTCCTGTCGGGCTCTGTCAGACACTGTTGGTTTTTGTGAAGCCCTGTGAGACCTCTTTGGGGTCTGTCAGGCTCTATCAGGTTTTGATGGGGTCTGTAGGGCTCTGTGGAGACCTGTTGGGGTCTGCTGAGCCCTGTCAAGATTTCTCAGGCTCTGTTGAGACCCCCAGGGCTCTGTCATACACATTGATGCTCTATCAGGAACTGACAAGATTTGTCAGGCCCTGACAGGTCCTGTTGGGATCTGTCAAGCTTTGTCAGGCTCTGTGAGGATCCGTCAAGCTCTCTCAGGCCCTGCCTGGCTCTGTTGGTCTTTCTTGAGCTTTGTCTCCCCCTGTCATGCCCTGTCAGGTACATGGCTCGGCAGCGGAGGGGAAGGAGTTGTAGGTCTGTAGGCCACACCCCCTGCAGGGAGCCCACCAATGGGGGTGGAAGTGTGGGTCAAGTGGGAGGAGCCCAGCTGGGAGGGTGGGGTGCTTGGAAAGGGGGTGGGCCTGGTTGGGGCACACCCCTTCAAGAAGGCACATTGGGGAGAGCTTGGGAGGGAGGTGGGGTTGGCAGTGGCCCTGCCCACATCTTCAGCCCCACCCTCAACCCTAAACCCCACCCCCAAATCCTTCACTGGAAATGGAACAAACCACATGCTTAAGGTTTTTTTACATTATTTAATTTTATTGGGTGAGAATTGGCCCCAAAAGCAGGTTAAAAATCCCCCAACATGGCCCTGGGGGAGCAATGTCAGGATGGCAGCGGCACAGCGCTGATCTTTTCCAAGATGGCCATCAGGGGTAAACAGAGTCACAGGCCCCACCACCCACCTTGGGCCCCACCCCAGAATGGCTGCCCTAGGCAGGCCCCGCCCACCTCAGCCCCACCCTTCCAGCACAGGCTTAGCAGCCATGACAGTCATGGCCCCGCCCACCAGCAGGGACACAGCAGCCGAGATGGCCACGCCCATCAGGGCAGCCATCTTCTTCCCATGGGCAGGGTGCAGGGCCACAGGGCCAGCCAATGGGAGCAGCCAATACAGCCGGAAGCTGCCGCCTGAGCACGGCGCAGACCTACAGCCCCTCCGGCAGTGCCAGCATGGCTGCCAGCCCTCCCCCCCGCCCCAACCATCTTGGATTCCAAGCAGGGTGGCGCCCAGCAGCCATGCTGTCCTCATTTTGTTGTGCACAGGGCCCCGTGCAGCATCGTAACCCAGGACATCTGGTGGGGTGAGGGGACCCAGGAATGTCGATCTATGGGCGGAATGCAGAAGCTGTGGGATGCTACATATCAGTGGGGCAGAGTGCTGAAAGTATATGGTGCTGCAGAGCAGTGCTGTGGATGTATAGGGCAGACCAGATGTGTGGGGCACTGTGGGGCACTGCTGTGGGTCTATGGGGCAGGGTACAGGAGCTACAGTGTGCTATAGGGCAGAACTGCTGGCCTATGGGCTAGTGGGAAGAAGCTATGGTGTTTTCTGGGACAGTGTTGTTGATCTATAGGGCAGAGGAACTATGGGGTGCTGTAGGGTTACACTGTGGGTCTATAGGGCAGAGTGAACAAGATATGGGGTGCTGTGGGACAGCACTGTGTGTCTACAGGGCAGAGTGGAGATACAGGGTGCTGTGGAGCAGTGCTGTCCATTTATGTGGCAGAGTAAAAGCAGCTATGGGGTGCAGTGACTCTATAGGGCAGAGGGGCTATGAGCTGCTGTGGGTCACTGTGTGGGTCACTCACCTGTAGGGGGTTCAGCCTCTTCAGGGGTGTTTCACCCCACAACCACCCCATTGACCCCACAGCCCCCTGACACCCACACCGCCCCATAGACCCTTGTGACCCACCCATAGTGGGCAGTGCAGGCGTAGTCAGGAGGGAAGGGGGGTCAGGTGGACAGAGGTGTAGGGTGCTGTGGGGCAGCACTTTGCACCAATGGGGCAGAACGCAGCACCTACAGGCTGCTGTGGGGCAGCTCTCTGGGTCTAAGGGACAGAGTAGAGTCCTGTGGGGCAGCACTGTGGGTCTATGGGGAAGAGTAGAGTCACTATGGGGTACTGTGGGGCACTCCTGTGGATGTATGGGGCAGAGTACAGGAGCTATATGGTGCTGTTGGGCAGTACTGGGCATCTACAGAGCAGAGTGCAGGAGCCATGGGGTGCTGTGGGGCACTCCTGTGGATATATGGGGCAGAGTACAGGAGTTATACGGTGCTGTGGGGCAGTACTGGGCATCCATGGGGCAGAGTGCAGGAGCAATGGGGAGTTGTGAGGCAGTGTTGTGGGTCTATGGGGCAGTGTAGGAGCTATGGGGCATTGTGGGGCAGTACAGTGGGTCTATAGGCCAGATGAGCTATAGGGTGCTGTGGGACAGCACTGTGGATCTGTGGGGCAGAGTACAGGAGCTATAGGGTGCTGTAGGGCAGCACTCTGCACCCATGGGGCAGAGTGGAAGACATATGAGGTACTCTGTGGCACTGCTGTAGACATATGGGGCAGAGTGGAGAAGCCATGGGGTGCTGTGGGATAGCAAGCAGGAGCTATAGGGTGCTGTGGGGCAGTGTTGTGGATCCATAGGGCAGAGTGGAGGTGCTATGGGGCACTGTGGGTCAGCGTGTGGTTCACTCACCTGCAGGGCGTTCAGCCTCTTCAGGGGTGTTTCACCCCACAACAACCCCATAGACCCCACAGCCCCCCTGACCCCTACACCGCCCCATAGACCCTTGTGATCCCCCCCCCCGCCCCATCCCCGCCATGGTGTGCAGTGGAGATGTGGCCAGCCGGAGGAGGTGGCGGGGGGTCTCACGGTCAGCAGGAGTGCAGTGGGAGGGCACGCGGTCAGCCGGGGGGCCAGGGGGGCACAGTCAGCCGGAGTTGGGGTGGGCACGCGGTCAGCCGGAGTTGGGGGGGGGGGGTGTCCATCAGCCGGGGGGGGCGGAGGGGGGGGCACGCGGCCAGCCAGAGTTGGGGAGGCGGTCAGCCGGAGCGGGGGGCGTGGTCAGCCGGAGGGGGCGTGGCCAGGCTGCCTTCACTGTTCTCTGCGCAGGAGCTGCAGTGGGAAAGGGAAGGAAAGGGCCGTTATTTGTGTCACAGTCCTGGGAAACAGCCCCAAATCCCCCCGCTTCAACATTAACCGAGTGAGCAAATTAACTGCCAAAAAAATGGATCTTGAAAGCTTCTTTGA
The DNA here is from genome assembly GCF_036013475.1 of Columba livia. Taxonomy (NCBI): domain Eukaryota; kingdom Metazoa; phylum Chordata; class Aves; order Columbiformes; family Columbidae; genus Columba; species Columba livia. The sequence continues at coordinate 10,546 of NW_027043641.1, read as the reverse complement.
GCACAAAGTATCCTAAAAACAGCCCCAAAATGAAGTAAATTGAATTTGAGATCAAACAGCCTTAAAAATATCAAAAACCCGCCCAAATATGGTCCCTCACAGCTTTATATAATAAGATATATATGTAAAAATAGATTAGATACATTACATAGTAATTATATATATTTATATAATATATATTAATATCTAATGAATATCATTATTACAATAGTATGTTATAGATATCATCATTATATTATGCCATTATATATTAATTATAAATTACATTAAATAATATCAATGAATATTAGTTGATCAGTTAATTATATCAGATTATATATTATATATATTTCTACTACTCATCATATTATATCATTTATAGTAGTATATTACTATATTGATTTTATCTATATATTTAATATTAAATTAAAATTAATTTTAATAATTTAAATTAAATTAAAATATATAAATAATTTTTAAAACACAATGTAAACGATTAAGTGGGTTTAGGGAGGCGGCGACCAATCAGCGCCTTTCTCTCCTCAGAGGCAGCGACCAATCAGCGCCTTTCTCTCCTCAGAGGCAGCGACCAATCAGCGCCTTTCTCCCCTCAGACGCAGCGACCCATCAGCGCCTTTCTCTCCCTTGGAGACAGTCGAGCGGGGCTGAGCCGGGGGAGGCTTTCCCGCCAGACGGCACCGGCCAATCAGCGAGCGTCTCCTCGGCCCCCTCAGCTTGAGGGGAGAACGGGACGGGGGAGACAAAATGGCAGCGGGTTAAAAAAGCCGAATATGTTCCCGCTTAAATATTAATTCAGTAAATTATAAATAAATAGATAGATTTTTTAAAGCTTTTTTTGGGGCACAAATCAGCACCAGATCTGGGACCCCCAGCTCTAGACACGTTCAATAAAGTGAATTCAGCCCTAAAACCCCCTCAGAAAGCAACGAAATGCCCCTCCCGAGTTTAAACACAATAACTTACACACTTATTTCAACAACTATTGAAATTATTTTAACAATTAATAATTTAAATAATTAAGCGGCTTTAGGAGCCTCAGAACTGCCCAAAATGCTCAAAAAAACCCTCATAAAACCTCAAAAAGCCCCGTTTAAATATAATAATTTAAATTAATAAGCGGTTAAAAGGAAAAAACGGATTTGGACTCGCAATCCTGGGAAACAGCCCCAAATCTCCCCCCGGGATTTAAATATTAATCTATTGTATAAATTCTTATCAATAAGTAGATTCAAAAAACTTTAAAGTCGCAAATCGGCCCCTCAAACTTTAAATGCATTAAATAAACCTTTTTAGAAGCCGATTTAGACCCAAACGGCCCCAAAGTGGCTCCTCACAGCGCTAAATAATTGAAACAATTCAGCGTCTTCAGGGGCCTCGAACCGCCCGCACAGCAGCTCAGAGAAATGAAACCGTGAAAAGCGCCGTTGAAGTGCCAGAGTTTAAAGAAATCGTCGGTTTTTAAAAGCTGAATTGGGCTGTAAAACCCCTTCTTTCTTTCTTTCTTTCTATCTTTCTTTCTTTCTGTCTTTCTTTCATTTTAATTTTTTTCTTTCTTTCTTTTCTCTTTCTCTCTTCTTTCTATCTTTCTTTTTTCTATCTTTCTTTCTTTTTTTTTTAGTTTCTTTCTTTCTTTCCTTCTTTCTTTCTTTTTTCTTTCTTTTGTATTTTTTCCTTTTTTCTTTCTTTCTTTCTTCTTTCTTTCTTTCTTCTTTCTTCTTTCTTCTTCTTTCATTCTTCATTCTTCTTTCTTTCTTTCTTTCTTTCTTTCTTTCTTTCTTTCTTTCTTTCTTTCTTTCTTTCTTTCTTTCTTTCTTTCTTTCTTTCTTTCTTTCCTACTTTCTTTCTTCCTTTCTTGCCTAAATTCTTTCCTACTCTCTTTGTTTCTTTCTTTCTTTCTTCTTTCTCTCTTTCTTTCTATTTCTTTTTTAATTTCTTACTTTCTTTTTCTTTCTTTCTTTTACCTTTCGTCTCTCTTTCTTTTTTTCTTTCTTTCTTTTTTCTTTCTTTCCTCCTTCTTTCTTTCTTTCTTTCTTCCTTTCTTTCTTTCTTTCTTTCTTTCTTTCTTTCTTTCTTTCTTTCTTTCTTTCTTTTTTAATTTCTAACATTCTTTATTTTTTCTTTTTTTCTTTTTCCTTTCTTTCGTCTTTCTTTCTTTCTTTTTTTCTTTCTTTCATCTTTCTTTCTTTCTTTTTTCTTTCTTTCCTCTTTCTTTCTTTATTCTATTTCTTTCTTTTTTTTTAAATTTCTTCCTTTCTTTCTTTTTTTTCTTTCTTCTTTCTTTCTCTCTTTCTTTCTTTTTTTCTTTCTTTATTTCCTTATTTCTTTGTTTCTTTCCTTTTTCTTTCTTCTTTCTTCTTTCTTTCTTTTTTTCTTAATTTTTTCTTTCTTCTTTCTTTCTTTTTTCTTTCTTTCTTCTTTCTTTCTTTCTTTCTTTCTTTCTTTCTTTCTTTCTTTCTTTCTTTCTTTCTTTCTTTCTTTCTTTCTTTCTTTCTTTCTTTCTTTCTTTCTTTCTTTCTTTCTTTCTTTCTTTCCTATTTTGTTTCCTACTTTCTTTCTTTCTTTCCTAATTTCTCTCTTTCTTTCTTTCCTTCTTTCTTTCTGTTTTCTTTCTTTCTTTCTTTTCTCTCTTTCTTTCTTTCATTCTTTCTTTTATCTCTCTCTCTTTTTTCTTTCTTACTTCTTTCTTTCTTTCTCCTTTCTTTTTTCTTTCTTTTTTCTTTACGTTTTCTTTCTTTTTTCTTTCTTTTTTCGTTCTTTCTTTTTTTTTCTTTCTTTTTTGCTTTCTTTCTTTCTTTCTTTCCTACTTTCTTTCCTACTCTGTTTCTTTCTTTCATTCTTTTTTTAATTTCTTTCTTTCTTTCTTTAGTCTTTCTTCTTTCTTTCTTTCTATCTTTCTTTCTTTCTTTCCTACTTCCTTTCCTACTCTCTTTCTTTCTTTCTTTCTTTTAATTTCTTCTTTCTTTCTTCCTTTCTTTCTTTCTTTCTTTCTTACTTTTTTTTCTTTATTTATTCTTTCTTTCTTTTTGCTATGTTTCTTTCTTTCTTTTTTTTTAATTTCTTTCTTTCTTTCTTAATTGCTCTTTCTTTCTTCTCTCTTTTTTTCTTTTTTCTTCTTTCTTTTATTTTTCAATCTTTCTTTCTCTTTTTTAATTTCTTTCTTTTCTTTCTTTCATTCTTTCTTTTCTTCTTTCTTTCCTTATTTCTTTCTTTTTTCTTTCATTTTTTCTTTCCATTTTTCTTACTTTTTTCTTTCTTCCTTTCTTTCTTTCTTCTTTTTTCTTTCTTTTTTCCTGCTTTTTTCTTTCTTTCTTTCTTATCTTCTTTTTTCCATTGTTTCTCTCTTTTTGTAATTTCATTCTATCTTTTTTCTGTCTTTCCTACTTTCTTACTTACTTTCTTTCTTTTTTCTTTCTTTCTTTCTTTCTTTCTTTCATTCTTTCTTTCTTTCTTTCTTTCTTTCTTTCTTTCTTTCTTTCGTTCTTTCTTTCTTTCTTTCTTTCTTTCTTTTTTCTTTATTACTTGTTTATTTCTTTCTTCTTTTTTTCTTTCTTTCTTTTTTCTTACCTTCTTTCTTATTTCTTTCTTTCTTTCTTTCTTTCTCTTTTTCCCCCTCTTTCCTACTATCTTTCTTTCTTCATTTCTTTATTTTTTCTTTCTTTCTTCTTTCTTTTTCTTTCTTTCTTCTTCCTTCTTTCTTTCTTTCTTTCTTTCTTTCTTTCTTTCTTTCTTTCTTTCTTTCTTTCTTTCTTTCTTTATTTCTTTCTTTCCTTCTTTCTTTCTTTCTTTCTTTCTTTCTTATTTCTTTCTTTCTTTCTTCTTTCTTTCTTTCTTTCTTTCGTTTTCTTTCTTAATTTTTTCTTTCTTTCTTTATTCTTTCTTTCTTTTATTCTTTAATTCTTCTCTCTTTCTTTCTTTTTTATTTTCTTTCTTTCTTCTTTCTTCTTCTTTATTTTTAATTTCTTTTTTTCATTCTTTCTTCTCTATTTCTTATTTCTATTTCTTCTTTATTTCTTACTTCTTTCTTACTTCTTTCTTACTTCTTTGCTTCTTCTTCCTTTCTTCTTCCTTTCTTCTTCCTTTCTTCTTCCTTTCTTCTCCTTTCTTCTTTCTTTCTTCTTTCTTTCTTCTTTTTTTCTTCTTTCTTTCTTCTTTCTTACTTCTTTCTTTCTTCATCTTTCTTCTTTCTTTCATTCTTTCTTCTTTCTTTCTTCTTCTTTCTTTCTTCTTTCTTTCTTTCTTTCTTCATTCTTCCTGACTTCTTTCATTCCTTCTTCTTTCTCTCTTTCTTCTTTCTGTTTTCTTTCTTCTTCTTTCTTTCTTAATTCTTTCTTACTTCTTACTTCTTTCTTACTTCTTTCTTTCTTCTTTGATTCTTCTTTCTTTCTTCTTTCTTTCTTCTTTACTTCTTTCTTTCTTCTTTCTTTCTTCTTTTCTTTTCTTACTTCTTTCTTCTTTATTTCTTTCTTCTTTCTTTCTTCGTTCTTTTGTTCTTCTTTCTTTCTTCTTTCTTCTTTCTTCTTTCTTCTTTCTTCTTTCTTCTTCTTCTTCTTCTTTCTTCTTTCTTCTTTCTTCTTTCTTCTTTCTTCTTTTTCTTTCTTCTTTCTTCTTTCTTCTTCTTTCTTTCTTTCTTCTTTTTTTCTTACTTCTTTCTTCTTTCTTTCTTTCTTCTTTCTTACTTCTTTCTTACTTCTTTCTTACTTCTTTCTTACTTCTTTCTTTCTTCTTTCTTTCTTCTTTCTTCTTTCTTTCTTCTTTCTTTCTGCTTTATTTCTGCTTTCTTTCTTCTTTCTTTCTTCTTTCTTTCTTTCTTCTTTCTTTCTTCATTCTTCCTTTCTTCTATCATTCATTCTTCTTTCTTTCTTCTTCTTTCTGCTGTCTTTCTTCTTTCTTTCTAAATTCTCTTTCTCTTTCCTTCTTCTTTCTTCTTTCTTTCTTCTTTCTTCTTTCTTTCTCTTTCTTCTTTGTTCTTTCTTATTCTTTCTTTCGTTGTTCTTTCTTTCTTCCTTATTTGTTTTTTCTTTCTTATTTCTTTCTTTCTTTCTTTCTTTCTTTCTTCTTCTTTCTTACTTCTTTCTCTCTTCGTTCTTTTGTTCTTCTTACTTTCTCTTCTTTGTTCTTCTTTCTTTCTTCTTTCTTACTTCTTTCTTACTTCTTTCTTACTTTTTCTTTCTTCTTCTTTCTTCTTTATTTCTTCTTCTTTGTTCTTCTTGTTTCTTCTTTCTTTCTTCTTTCTTTCTCTTTCTTTCTTCTTTCTTCTTCTTTCTTCTTCTTCTTTTTTCTTCTTTCTTCTTTCTTCCTTATTTGTTCTTTCTTTCTTCTTCTTTCTTCTTCTTTCTTTCTTCTTTCTTTCTTCTTTCTTTCTTTCTTCTTTCTTCTTTTTTCTTTCTTTCTTCTTTCTTCTTCTTCTTTCTTACTTATTACTTCTTTCTTCTTACTTCTTACTTCTTTCTTCTTTCTTCTTTCTTTCTTCTTTCTTCTTTCTTTCATTCTTCTTTCTTTCTTCTTTCTTCTTTATTCTTTCTTCTTTCTTCTTTCTTCTTTCTTCTTTCTTCTTTCTTCTTTCTTTCTTCTCTTTCTTCTTTCTTCTTTCTTCTTTCTTCTTTCTTCTTCCTTTCTTTCTTCTTTCTTTCTTCTTTCTTTCTTTCTTATTTCTTTCTTACTTCTTTCTTTTCTTTCTTCTTTCTTCTTTCTTTTACTTCTTTCTTTCTTTCTTGTTTCTTTCTTCTTTCCTTCTTTTTTCTTCTTTCCTTATTCCTTCTTTCTTCCTTATTTATTCTGCATTCTTTCTTCTTTCTTTCTTCTTTCTTTCTTCTTTCTTTCTTCTTTCTTACTTACTTTCTTTCTTTCTTCTCTCTTCTTTCTTTCTTTCTTCTTATTTCTTCTTTCTTTCTTCTTTCTTTCTTCTTTCTTTCTTTCTTTCTTCTTCTTCTTTCTTCTTCTTTCTTTCTTCTTCTTTCTTCTTTCTTCTTTCTTTCTTTCTTTCTTTCTTTCTTCATTCTTACTTTCTTCATTCTTTCTTTCTTAATTCTTTCTTCTTTCTATTTCTTCTTTCTTACTATCTTTCTTACCTCTTTCTTTCTTACTTCTTTCTTATTCCTTATTTCTTATTTCTTTCTTCTTTCTTTCTTCTTTCTTTTTCTTTCCTTCTTCTTTCTTTCTTTCTTCTTTCTTTCTTTCTTCGTTCATTCTTTCTTCTTTCTTTCTTCTTTCTTTTTCTTACTTCCTTCTTTCTACTTCTTACTTCTTACTTCTTTCTTTCTTATTCTTCTTTCTTTCTTCTTTTTTTCTTCTTTATTCTTACTTACTTCTTACTTCTTTCTTATTACTTCTTTCTTTCTTCTCTCTTTCTTTCTTTCTTCTTTCTTATATCATTCTTTTTTTCTATTTCTTTCTTCTTTCTTTCTTCTTTCTTTCTTTCTTCTTTCTTTCTTTCTTCTTTCTTTCTTTTTCTTTCTTCTTTCTTTCTTCTTTCTTTTTTCTTTCTTCTTTCTTTCATCATTCTTCCTTTCTTCTTTCTTTCTTTCTTCTTTCTTTTTTCTTTCTTTCTTTCTTTCTTTCTTCTTTCTTTCTTCTTCTTTCTTCTTTTTTCTTTCTTTCTTCTTTCTTCCTTCTTCTTTCTTACTTATTACTTCTTTCTTTCTTACTTCTTACTTCTTTCTTTCTTTCTTTCTCTTTCTTTCTTCTTTCTTCTTTCTTTCATTCTTCTTTCTTTCTTCTTTCTTCTTTCTTCTTTCTCTTTCTTCTTTCTTCTTTCTTCTTTCTTCTTCTTTCTTCTTTCTTCTTTCTTCTTTCTTCTTCTTCTTTCTTCTTTCTTCTTTCTTCTTTCTTCTTCTTTTCTTCTTTTTTCTTACTTCTTTCTTTCTTACTTCTTTCTTATTTCTTTCTTCTTTCTTCTTTCTTTCTTCTTTCTTTCTACTTTCTTATTCTTTCTTTTCCGCTTTCTTTCCTCTTTCTTTCCTCTTTCTTTCTTCTTTCTTTCTTCTTTCTTTTTTTCTTTCTTCTTTCATTCTTCTTTCTTTCTTCTTCTTTTTTCTTACTTCCTTGTTTCTTAGTTCTTACTTCTTTCTTTCTTTATTCTTTCTTTCTTTCTTATTTCTTTCTTCTTTATTCTTACTTCTTTCTTTCTTACTTCTTACTTCTTTCTTTATTACTTCTTTCTTTCTTCTCTCTTTCTTTCTTTCTTCTTTCTTATATCATTCTTTTTTCTTCTTTCTTCTTTCTTTCTTCTTTCTTTCTTTCTTCTTTCTTTCTTTCTTCTTTCTTTCTTTCTTCTTCTTTCTTTCATCATTCTTCTTTCTTCTTTCTTTCTTTCTTCTTTCTTCTTTCTTCTTTCTTTCTTCTCTCTTTTCCTTCTTCTCTCTTTCTTCTTTCTTTCTTCTTTCTTTTTTCTTCTTTCTTTCTTCTTTCTTTATTTCTTCATTCTTCATTTCTTCTTTCTTTTTTCTTTCTTTCTTTCTTCTTTCTTTCTTCTCTTTCTTTCTTTCTTTCTTTCTTTCTTTCTTTCTTTCTTTCTTTCTTCTTTCTTTCTTTCTTCTTCTTTCTTCCTTCTTCTTTCTTTCTTTCTTCTTTCTTTCTTCTTTCTTCCTTCTTTCTTTATTACTTCTTTCTTACTTCTTTCTTTCTTCTTTCTTCTTCTTTCTTTCTTTCTTCTTTCTTTCTTCTTTCTTTCTTCTTTCTTCTTTCTCTTTCTTTCTTCTTTCTTACTTCTTTCTTTCTTCTTTCTTTCTTTCTTTCTTCTATCTTTCTGCTTTCTTTATGCTTTCTTTCTTTCTTTCTTACTTCTTTCTTACTTCTTTCTTACTTCTTTCTTACTTCTTCTTTCTTCTTTCTTTCTTCTTTCTTTCTTCTTTCTTTCTTTCTTTCTTTCTTTCTTTCTTTCTTTCTTTCTTCTTTCTTTCTTTCTTTCTTCTTTCTTTCTTCTTTCTTTCTTTCTTTCTTCTTTCTTTCTTCTTTCTTCTTCGTTCTTTCTTTCTTCTTTCTTATTTCTTTCTTTCTTCTTTCTTTTTTCTTTCTTTCTACTTTCTTCTTCATTCTCCTTTCTTCTTTCTTCTTTCTTTCTTTCCTCTCTTCTTTCTTCTTCTTTCTTTCTTCTTTCTTTCTTCTTTCTTTCTTCTTTCTTTATTCTTTCTTCCTTCTTTCTTCTTTCTTTCTTCTTTCTTATTCTTTCTTTCTTCTTTCTTTATTCTTTCTTCTTTCTTCTTCTTTCTTTCTTCTTTCTTTCTTCTTTCTTCTTCTTTCTTTCTTCTTTCTTTCTTCTTTCTTTCTTCTCTCTTTCTTTCTTCTTTCTTTTTTCTTTCTTTCTTATTCTTTCTTCTTTCTTTCTTCTTTCTTTCTCTTTCTTTCTTCTTTATTCTTTATTTTTTTCTTATTTCTTCGTTCTTTCTTCTTCTTTCTTACTTCTTTCTTACTTCTTTCTTTTCTTTCTTTCTTCTTTCTTTCTTTATTTCTTCGTTCTTTCTTTCTCTTTCTTACTTTCTTTCTTTCTTTCTTTCTTCTTTATTTCTTCTCTTTTTCGTCTTTCTTTCTTCTTTCTTTCTTTCTTTCTTCTTTGTTTTTCTTTCTTTCTCTTTCTTCTTCTTTCTTACTTCTTTCTTCTTTCTTTCTTCTTTATTTCTTCTCTTTCGTCTTTCTTTCTTCTTTCTTTCTTCTTTCTCTCTTTCTCTTTCTTTCTTCTTTCTTTCTTCTTTCTTTCTTCTTTTTTTCTTTCTTCTTTCTTTCTTCTTTTCTTCTTATTTCTTCTTTCTTCATTCTTTCTTTCTTCTTTTCTTACCTTCTTTCTTTCTTTCTTCTTTCTTCTTCTTTTTCTTCTTATTCTTCTTTCTTCTTCTTTATTTCTTCTTTCTTTCTTCTTTCTTTCTTCTTTCATACTTTCTTCTTTCTTTCTTCTTCTTTCTTGTTTCTTTTTACTTCTTCTTACTTCTTTCTTTCTTCTTTCTTCTTTTTTCTTCTTTCTTCTTCTTTCTTCTTTTTCTTTATTCTTTCTTCTTTCTTCTTTTTTCTTTATTCTTTCTTCTTTCTTTCTTCTTTCTTCTTCTTTTCTCTTCTTTCTTTCTTCTCTTTCTTTCTTCTTTCTTTCTTCTTTCTTCATTCTTCCTTCTTCTTTCTTTCTTTCTTCTTTCTTTCTCTTTCTTCCTTCTTTCTTCTTCCTTCTTATTTCTCTTCTGCTTTCTTTCTTCTTTCTTCTTTCTTTCTATCTTCTTTCTTTCTTAGTCTTCTTTCTTTCATCTTCTTTCTTCTTTCTTTCTTCTTTCTTTCTTTCTTCATTCTCCTTTCTTCTTTCTTTCTTTCTTCTTTCTTTCTTCTTTCTTTTCTTTCTTTCTTTTCTTTCATCATTCTTCTTTCTTCTTTCTTTCTTCTTGCTTTCTTCTTTCTTCTTTCTTTCTTTCTTCTTTCCTTCTTCTTTCTTCTTCTTTCTTCTTTCTTTCTTCTTTCTTCTTTCTTTCTTTCTTCTTTATTTCTTACTTCTTTCTTACTTCTTTCTTCTTCTTTCTTTCTTCTTTCTTCTTTCTTTCTAATTCTTACTTCTTTCTTCTTTCTTCCTTCTTCTTTCTTCTTTATTTCTTTCTTCTTTCTTCTCTTCTTCTTTCTTCTTTCTTTTCTTCTTGTTTCTTTCCTCTTTCTTTCTTCTTTCTTTCTTTCTTTCTTACTTCTTTCTTCTTCTTTCTTCTCTCTTCTTTCTTTCTTTCTTCTTTATTTCTTCTTTCTTTCTTACTTCTTACTTCTTTCTTACTTCTTTCTTACTTCTTTGATACTTCTTTCTTACTTCTTTCTTTCTTCTTCTTTCTTTTTTCTTTCTTTCTTCTTTCTTTCTTCTTTCTTTCTTTCTTCTTTCTTTCTTCTTTCTTCTTCTTCTTTCTCTTTCTTTCTTCTTTCTTTCTTCTTATTCTTTCTTTCTTTCTTATTTCTTTCTATTTCTATTTCTTCTTTCTTTCTTCTTATTTCTTTCTTCTTTATTTCTTCTTTCTTACTTCTTTCTTACTCTTCTTTCTTACTTCTTTCTTATTTCTTTCTTACTTCTTTCTTTCTTCTTTTTTTCCTTCTTTCTTTCTTCTTCTTTTCTTCTTCTTTCTTCTTTCTTTCTTCTTTCTTCTTCTTTCTTTCTTCTTTCTTTCTTCTTCTTTCTTCTTTCTTTCTTCTTTCATACTTTCTTCTTCTTTCTTCTTTCTTTCTTCCTTTCTTTCTTCTTCTTCTTTCTTTCTTCTTTCTTTCTTCTTTCTTTCTTGTTTCTTTCTTCTTTCTTCTTCCTTTCTTTTCTTCTTTTTTCTTCTTCTTTCTTTCTTCTTTCTTCTTCTTTCTTTCTTACTTCTTTCTTCTTTTTCTTCTTTCTTTCTTTCTTCTTTCTTTCTTCTTTCTTCTTCCTTCTTTATTTCTTCTTTTCTTTCTGCTTTCTTTCTTCTTTCTTTCTATCTTCTTTCTTTCATCTCTCTTATTTCTTTCTTTCTTCTTTCTTTCTTACCTTCTTACTTCTTTCTTACTTCTTTCTTACTTCTTGTTACTTCTTTCTTACTTCTTTCTTTCTTCTTTCTTTCTTCTTTCTTTCTTTCTT
>NW_027043640.1:0-59704 GCF_036013475.1 Columba livia | reverse complement strand
AAAGAAAGCCAAAGAAAGCCCAAAGAAAGGGGAAAGAAAGCCCAAAGAAAGCCCAAAGAAAGGGGAAAGAAAGGGGAAAGAAAGCCCAAAGAAAGGGGAAAGAAAGGGTTAAGAAAGCCCAAAGAAAGGGGAAAGAAAGCCCAAAGAAAGCCAAAAGACAGCCCAAAGAAAGCCCAAAGAAAGCCCAAATAAAGGGGAAAGAAAGGGGAAAGAAAGCCCAAAGAAAGGGGAAAGAAAGCCAAAGAAAGGGGAAAGAAATCCAAAGAAAGGGGAAAGAAAGCCCAAAGAAAGGGGAAAGAAAGCCCAAAGAAATCCCAAAGAAATCCCAAAGAAAGCCAAAGAAAGCCCAAGGAAAGGGGAAAGAAAGCCCAAAGAAAGGTGAAAGAAAGCCCAAAGAAAGCCCAAAGAAAGCCCAAAGAAAGGGGAAAGAAAGCCCAAAGAAAGGGAAAATAAAGGAGAAAGAAAGCCCAAAGAAAGCCCAAAGAAAGGGGAAAGAAAGCCCAAAGAAAGGGGAAAGAAAGCCCAAAGAAAGCCCAAAGAAAGGGGAAAGAAAGCCCAAAGAAAGGGGAAAGAAAGCCAAAGAAAAGGGAAAGAAAGCCCAAAGAAATGGTAGAGAAAGCCCAAAGAAAGCCCAAAGAAAGGGGAAAGTAAGCACTAAGAAAGGGGAAAGAAATCCCAAAGAAAGGGCCAAGACAGCCAAAGAAATGGCAAAGAAAGCCCAAAGAAAGGGCAAAGAAAGCCAAAGAAAGGGGAAAGAAAGCCCTAAGAAAGCCCCAAGAAAGGGGAAAGAAAGCCCAAAGAAAGGGGAAAGAAAGCCCAAAGAAATCCCAAGAAATCCCAAAGAAAGCCCAAAGAAAGCCCAAAGAATGCCCAAAGGAAGCCCAAGGAAACCCCAAAGAAAGGGGAAAGAAAGGGTTAAGAAAGCCCAAAGAAAGGGGAAAGAAAGCCCAAAGAAAGCCAAAAGACAGCCCAAAGAAAGCCCAAAGAAAGCCCAAATAAAGGGGAAAGAAAGGGGAAAGAAAGCCCAAAGAAAGGGGAAAGAAAGCCCAAAGAAAGGGGAAAGAAATCCCAAAGAAAGGGGAAAGAAAGCCCAAAGAAAGGGGAAAGAAAGCCAAAGAAGGGGAAAGAAGCCCAAAGAAAGGGGAAAGAAAGCCCAAAGAAAGGGGAAAGAAAGCCCAAAGAAAGCCGAAAGAAAGCCCAAAGAAAGCCCAAAGAAAGGGGAAAGAAAGCCCAAAGAAAGGCCAAAAAAAGCCCAAAGAAAGCCCAAGGAAAGCCCAAAGAAAGCCCCAAAGAAAGCCCAAAGAAAGCCCAAAGAAAGCCCAAAGAAAGCCCAAACAAAGGGGAAAGAAAGCCCAAAGAAAGCCCAAGGAAAAGGGAAAGAAAGCCCAAAGAAAGCCCAAAGAAAGGGGAAAGAAAGCCCAAAGAAAGCCCAAAGAAAGGGAAAGAAAGCCCAAAGAAAGCCCAAGAAAGGGGAAAGAAATCCCAAAGAAAGGGGAAAGAAAGCCCAAAGAAAGCCCAAAGAAAGAGGAAAGAAAGCCCAAAGAAAGGGGAAAGAAAGCACAAAGAAAGGGGAAAGAAAGCCCAAAGAAAGGGGAAAGAAAGCCCAAAGAAGGGGAAAGAAAGCCCAAAGAAAGCCCAAAGAAAGGGGAAAGAAAGCCCAAAGAAAGGGGAAAGAAAGCCCAAAGAAAGCCCAAATAAAGCCCAAAGAAAGCCCAGAGAAAGCCCATAGAAAGCCCAAAGAAAGCCCAAAGAAAGGCCAAAGAAAGCCCAAAGAAAGGGGAAAGAAAGCCCAAAGAAAGGGGAAAGAAAGCCCAAAGAAAGCCCAAAGAAAGCCACAAGAAAGGGGAAAGTAAGCACTAAGAAAGGGGAAAGAAATCCCAAAGAAAGGGCAAAGACAGCCCAAAGAAATGGCAAAGAAAGCCCAAAGAAAGGGCAAAGAAAGCCCAAAGAAAGGGGAAAGAAAGCCCTAAGAAAGCCCCAAGAAAGGGGAAAGAAAGCCCAAAGAAAGGGGAAAGAAAGCCCAAAGAAATCCCAAAGAAATCCCAAAGAAAGCCCAAAGAAAGCCCAAAGAATGCCCAAAGGAAGCCCAAGGAAACCCCAAAGAAAGGGGAAAGAAAGGGTTAAGAAAGCCCAAAGAAAGGGGAAAGAAAGCCCAAAGAAAGCCAAAGACAGCCCAAAGAAAGCCCAAAGAAGCCCAAATAAAGGGGAAAGAAAGGGGAAGAAAGCCCAAAGAAAGGGGAAAGAAAGCCCAAAGAAAGGGGAAAGAAATCCCAAAGAAAGGGGAAAGAAAGCCAAAGAAAGGGGAAAGAAAGCCCAGAGAAAGGGGGAAAGAAAGCCCAAAGAAAGGGGAAAGAAAGCCCAAAGAAAGGGGAAAGAAAGCCCAAAGAAAGCCGAAAGAAAGCCCAAAGAAAGCCCAAAGAAAGGGGAAAGAAAGCCCAAAGAAAGGCCAAAAAAAGCCCAAAGAAAGCCCAAGGAAAGCCCAAAGAAAGCCCAAAGAAAGCCCAAAGAAAGCCCAAAGAAAGCCCAAACAAAGGGGAAAGAAAGCCCAAAGAAAGCCCAAGGAAAAGGGAAAGAAAGCCCAAAGAAAGCCAAAGAAAGGGGAAAGAAAGCCCAAAGAAAGCCCAAAGAAAGGGGAAAGAAAGCCCAAAGAAAGCCCAAAGAAAGGGGAAAGAAAGGGGAAAGAAAGCCCAAAGAAAGGGGAAAGAAAGGGTTAAGAAAGCCCAAAGAAAGGGGAAAGAAAGCCCAAAGAAAGCCAAAAGACAGCCCAAAGAAAGCCCAAAGAAAGCCCAAATAAAGGGGAAAGAAAGGGGAAAGAAAGCCCAAAGAAAGGGGAAAGAAAGCCCAAAGAAAGGGGAAAGAAATCCCAAAGAAAGGGGAAAGAAAGCCCAAAGAAAGGGGAAAGAAAGCCCAAAGAAAATCCCAAAGAAATCCCAAAGAAAGCCCAAAGAAAGCCCAAGGAAAGGGGAAAGAAAGCCCAAAGAAAGGTGAAAGAAAGCCCAAAGAAAGCCCAAAGAAAGCCCAAAGAAAGGGGAAAGAAAGCCCAAAGAAAGGGAAAATAAAGGAGAAAGAAAGCCCAAAGAAAGCCCAAAGAAAGGGGAAAGAAAGCCCAAAGAAAGGGGAAAGAAAGCCCAAAGAAAGCCCAAAGAAAGGGGAAAGAAAGCCCAAAGAAAGGGGAAAGAAAGCCCAAAGAAAAGGGAAAGAAAGCCCAAAGAAATGGTAGAGAAAGCCCCAAAGAAAGCCCAAAGAAAGGGGAAAGTAAGCACTAAGAAAGGGGAAAGAAATCCCAAAGAAAGGGCCAAGACAGCCCAAAGAAATGGCAAAGAAAGCCCAAAGAAAGGGCAAAGAAAGCCCAAAGAAAGGGAAAGAAAGCCCTAAGAAAGCCCCAAGAAAGGGGAAAGAAAGCCCAAAGAAAGGGGAAAGAAAGCCCAAAGAAATCCCAAAGAAATCCCAAAGAAAGCCCAAAGAAAGCCCAAAGAATGCCCAAAGGAAGCCCAAGGAAACCCCAAAGAAAGGGGAAAGAAAGGGTTAAGAAAGCCCAAAGAAAGGGGAAAGAAAGCCCAAAGAAAGCCAAAAGACAGCCCAAAGAAAGCCCAAAGAAAGCCCAAATAAAGGGGAAAGAAAGGGGAAAGAAAGCCCAAAGAAAGGGGAAAGAAAGCCCAAAGAAAGGGGAAAGAAATCCCAAAGAAAGGGGAAAGAAAGCCCAAAGAAAGGGGAAAGAAAGCCCAAAGAAAGGGAAAGAAAGCCCAAAGAAAGGGGAAAGAAAGCCCAAAGAAAGGGGAAAGAAAGCCCAAGAAAGCCGAAAGAAAGCCCAAAGAAAGCCCAAAGAAAGGGGAAAGAAAGCCCAAAGAAAGGCCAAAAAAGCCCAAAGAAAGCCAAGGAAAGCCCAAAGAAAGCCCAAAGAAAGCCCAAAGAAAGCCCAAAGAAAGCCCAAAGAAAGCCCAAACAAAGGGGAAAGAAAGCCCAAAGAAAGCCCAAGGAGAAGGGAAAGAAAGCCCAAGAAAGCCCAAGAAAGGGGAAAGAAAGCCCAAAGAAAGCCCAAAGAAAGGGGAAAGAAATCCCAAAGAAAGGGGAAAGAAAGCCCAAAGAAAGCCCAAAGAAAGAGGAAAGAAAGCCCAAAGAAAGGGGAAAGAAAGCACAAAGAAAGGGGAAAGAAAGCCCAAAGAAAGGGGAAAGAAAGCCCAAAGAAAGGGGAAAGAAAGCCCAAAGAAAGCCCAAAGAAAGGGGAAAGAAAGCCCAAAGAAAGGGGAAAGAAAGCCCAAAGAAAGCCCAAATAAATGCCAAAGAAAGCCCAGAGAAAGCCCATAGAAAGCCAAAGAAAGGCCAAAGAAAGCCCAAAGAAAGGGGAAAGAAAGTCCAAAGAAAGGGGAAAGAAAGCCCAAAGAAAGCCCAAAGAAAGCCACAAGAAAGGGGAAAGAAAGCCCAAAGAAAGGGGAAAGAAAGCCCAAGGAAATTTCAAAGAAAGCCCAAAGAAAGCCCAAGGAAAGGGGAAAGAAAGCCCAAAGAAAGCCCAAAGAAAGGGGAAAGAAAGCCCAAAGAAAGGGAAAATAAAGGAGAAAGAAAGCCCAAAGAAAGCCCAAAGAAAGGGGAAAGAAAGCCCAAAGAAAGGGGAAAGAAAGCCCAAAGAAAGGGGAAAGAAAGCCCAAGAAAGCCCAAAGAAAGGAGAAAGAAGCCCAAAGAAAGGGGAAAGAAAGCCCAAAAAAAGGGGGAAAGAAAGCCCAAAGAAAGAGAAAGAAAGCCCAAAGAAAGCCCAAAGAAAGGGGAAAGTAAGCCCTTAGAAAGGGCAAAGAAAGCCCAAATAAAGGGCAAAGAAAGCCCAATGAAAGGGCAAAGAAAGCCAAAGAAAGGGGAAAGAAAGCCCAAACAAAGGGGAAAGAAAGCCCAAAGAATCCCCAAAGAAATCCCAAAGAAAGCCCAAAGAAAGCCCAAAGAAAGCCCAAAGGAAGCCCAAGGAAAGCCCAAAGAAAGCCCAAAGAAAGCCCAAAGAAAGGGGAAAGAAAGCCCAAAGAAAGCCCAAAGAAAGACCAAACACAGCCCAAAGAAAGCCCAAAGAAAGGGGAAAGAAAGCCCAAAGAAAGGGGAAAGAAAGCCCAAAGAAAGGGGAAAGAAATACCAAAGAAAGGGGAAAGAAAGCCAAAGAAAGGGGAAAGAAAGCCCAAAGAAAGGGGAAGGAAAGCCGAAAGAAAGGCGAAAGAAAGCCCAAAGAAAGCAGAATGAAAGGGAAAGAAAGCCCAAAGAAAGGGGAAAGATAGCCCAAAGAAATCCCAAAGAAATTCCAAAGAAAGCCCAAAGAAAGCCCAAAGGAAGCCCAAGGAAAGCCCAAAGAAAGCCCAAAGAAAGCCCAAAGAAAGGGGAAAGAAAGGCCAAAGAAAGCCAAAGAAAGGGGAAAGAAGCCAAAGAAAGCCCAAATAAAGCCCAAAGAAAGCCAGAGAAAGCCCATAGAAAGCCCAAAGAAAGCCCAAAGAAAGGCCAAAGAAAGCCCAAAGAAAGGGGAAAGAAAGCCCAAAGAAAGCCACAAGAAAGCCACAAGAAAGGGGAAAGAGCCCAAAGAAAGGGGAAAGAAAGCCCAAAGAAAGCCCAAAGAAAGAGGAAAGAAAGCCCAAAGAAAGCCCAAAGAAAGGGGAAAGAAAGCCCAAAGAAAGCCCAAAGAAAGGGGAAAGAAAGCCCAACGAAAGCCCAAAGAAAGGGGAAAGAAAGCCCAAAGAAAGCCCAAAGAAAGCGCAAAGAAAGCCCCAAGAAAGGGGAAAGAAAGCCCAAAGAAAGGGGAAGGAAAGCCCAAAGAAATCCCAAAGAAATCCCAAAGAAAGCCCAAAGAAAGCCCAAAGAAAGCCCAAAGGAAGCCCAAGGAAAGCCCAAAGAAAGCCCAAAGAAAGCCCAAAAAAGGGGAAAGAAAGCCCAAGAAAGCCCAAAGAAAGCCAAAAGAAAGCCCAAAGACAGCCCAAAGAAAGCCCAAAGAAAGCCCAAAGAAAGTGGAAAGAAAGCGGAAAGAAAGCCCAAAGAAAGGGGAAAGAAAGCCCAAAGAAAGGGGAAAGAAAGGCCAAAGAAAGCGGAAAGAAAGCCCAAAGAGAGGGGAAAGAAAGCCCAAAGAAAGTGGAAAGAAAGCCAAAGAAACCCCAAAGAAAGCCCAAAGAAAGGGGAAAGAAATGCCAAAGAAAGGGGAAAGAAAGCCCAAAGAAAGCCCAAAGAAAGGGGAAAGAAGCCCAAAGAAAGCCCAAATAAAGCCCAAAGAAAGCCCAGAGAAAGCCCATAGAAAGCCCAAAGAAAGCCACAAGAAAGGGGAAAGAAAGCCCAAAGAAAGGGGAAAGAGAGGCCAAAGAAATCCCAAAGAAAGCCCAAAGAAAGCCCAAAGAAAGGGGAAAGAAAGCCCAAAGAAAGGGAAAATAAAGGAGAAAGAAAGCCCAAAGAAAGCCCAAAGAAAGGGGAAAGAAAGCCCAAAGAAAGGGGAAAAAAGCCCAAAGAAAGGGGAAAGAAAGCCCAAAGAAAGCCCAAAGAAAGGGGAAAAAAAGCCCAAAGAAAGGGGAAAGAAAGCCCAAAGAAAGCCCAAAGGAAGCCCAAGGAAACCCCAAAGAAAGGGGAAAGAAAGGGTAAGAAAGCCCAAAGAAAGGGGAAAGAAAGCCCAAAGAAAGCCAAAAGACAGCCCAAAGAAAGCCCAAAGAAAGCCCAAATAAAGGGGAAAGAAAGGGGAAAGAAAGCCCAAAGAAAGGGGAAAGAAAGCCCAAAGAAAGGGGAAAGAAATCCCAAAGAAAGGGGAAAGAAAGCCCAAAGAAAGGGGAAAGAAAGCCCAGAGAAAGGGGAAAGAAAGCCCAAAGAAAGGGGAAAGAAAGCCCAAAGAAAGGGGAAGAAAGCCCAAAGAAAGCCGAAAGAAAGCCCAAAGAAAGCCCAAAGAAAGGGGAAAGAAAGCCCAAGAAAGGCCAAAAAAAGCCCAAAGAAAGCCCAAGGAAAGCCCAAAGAAAGCCCAAAGAAAGCCCAAAGAAAGCCCAAAGAAAGCCCAAAGAAAGCCCAAACAAAGGGGAAAGAAAGCCCAAAGAAAGCCCAAGGAAAAGGGAAAGAAAGCCCAAAGAAAGCCCAAAGAAAGGGGAAAGAAAGCCCAAAGAAAGCCCAAAGAAAGGGGAAAGAAAGCCCAAAGAAAGCCCAAAGAAAGGGGAAAGAAAGGGGAAAGAAAGCCCAAAGAAAGGGGAAAGAAAGGGTTAAGAAAGCCCAAAGAAAGGGGAAAGAAAGCCCAAAGAAAGCCAAAAGACAGCCCAAAGAAAGCCCAAAGAAAGCCCAAATAAAGGGGAAAGAAAGGGGAAAGAAAGCCCAAAGAAAGGGGAAAGAAAGCCCAAAGAAAGGGGAAAGAAATCCCAAAGAAAGGGGAAAGAAAGCCCAAAGAAAGGGGAAAGAAAGCCCAAAGAAATCCCAAAGAAATCCCAAAGAAAGCCCAAAGAAAGCCCAAGGAAAGGGGAAAGAAAGCCCAAAGAAAGGTGAAAGAAAGCCCAAAGAAAGCCCAAAGAAAGCCCAAAGAAAGGGGAAAGAAAGCCCAAAGAAAGGGAAAATAAAGGAGAAAGAAAGCCCAAAGAAAGCCCAAAGAAAGGGGAAAGAAAGCCCAAAGAAAGGGGAAAGAAAGCCCAAAGAAAGCCCAAAGAAAGGGGAAAGAAAGCCCAAAGAAAGGGGAAAGTAAGCACTAAGAAAGGGGAAAGAAATCACAAAGAAAGGGCCAAGACAGCCCAAAGAAATGGCAAAGAAAGCCCAAAGAAAGGGCAAAGAAAGCCCAAAGAAAGGGGAAAGAAAGCCCTAAGAAAGCCCCAAGAAAGGGGAAAGAAAGCCCAAAGAAAGGGGAAAGAAAGCCCAAAGAAATCCCAAAGAAATCCCAAAGAAAGCCCAAAGAAAGCCCAAAGAATGCCCAAAGGAAGCCCAAGGAAACCCCAAAGAAAGGGGAAAGAAAGGGTTAAGAAAGCCAAAAAAGGGGAAAGAAAGCCCAAAGAAAGCCAAAAGACAGCCCAAAGAAAGCCCAAAGAAAGCCCAAATAAAGGGGAAAGAAAGGGGAAAGAAAGCCCAAAGAAAGGGGAAAGAAAGCCCAAAGAAAGGGGAAAGAAATCCCAAAGAAAGGGGAAAGAAAGCCCAAAGAAAGGGGAAAGAAAGCCCAAAGAAAGGGGAAAGAAAGCCCAAAGAAAGGGGAAAGAAAGCCCAAAGAAAGGGGAAAGAAAGCCCAAAGAAAGCCGAAAGAAAGCCCAAAGAAAGCCCAAAGAAAGGGGAAAGAAAGCCCAAAGAAAGGCCAAAAAAAGCCCAAAGAAAGCCCAAGGAAAGCCCAAAGAAAGCCCAAAGAAAGCCCAAAGAAAGCCCAAAGAAAGCCCAAAGAAAGCCCAAAGAAAGCCCAAACAAAGGGGAAAGAAAGCCCAAAGAAAGCCCAAGGAAAAGGGAAAGAAAGCCCAAAGAAAGCCCAAAGAAAGGGGAAAGAAAGCCCAAAGAAAGCCCAAAGAAAGGGGAAAGAAAGCCCAAAGAAAGCCCAAAGAAAGGGGAAAGAAATCCCAAAGAAAGGGGAAAGAAAGCCCAAAGAAAGCCCAAAGAAAGAGGAAAGAAAGCCCAAAGAAAGGGGAAAGAAAGCACAAAGAAAGAGGAAAGAAAGCCCAAAGAAAGGGGAAAGAAAGCCCAAAGAAAGGGGAAAGAAAGCCCAAAGAAAGCCAAAGAAAGGGGAAAGAAAGCCCAAAGAAAGGGGAAAGAAAGCCCAAAGAAAGCCCAAATAAAGCCCAAAGAAAGCCCAGAGAAAGCCCATAGAAAGCCCAAAGAAAGCCCAAAGAAAGGCCAAAGAAAGCCCAAAGAAAGGGGAAAGAAAGCCCAAAGAAAGGGGAAAGAAAGCCCAAAGAAAGCCCAAAGAAAGCCACAAGAAAGGGGAAAGAAAGCCCAAAGAAAGGGTTTAAGAAAGCCCAAGGAAATTTCAAAGAAAGCCCAAAGAAAGCCCAAGGAAAGGGGAAAGAAAGCCCAAAGAAAGCCCAAAGAAAGGGGAAAGAAAGCCCAAAGAAAGGGAAAATAAAGGAGAAAGAAAGCCCAAAGAAAGCCCAAAGAAAGGGGAAAGAAAGCCCAAAGAAAGGGGAAAGAAAGCCCAAAGAAAGGGGAAAGAAAGCCCAAAGAAAGCCCAAAGAAAGGAGAAAGAAGCCCAAAGAAAGGGGAAAGAAAGCCCAAAAAAAGGGGAAAGAAAGCCCAAAGAAAGAGAAAGAAAGCCCAAAGAAAGCCCAAAGAAAGGGGAAAGTAAGCCCTTAGAAAGGGCAAAGAAAGCCCAAATAAAGGGCAAAGAAAGCCCAAAGAAAGGGCAAAGAAAGCCAAAAGAAAGGGGAAAGAAAGCCCAAACAAAGGGGAAAGAAAGCCCAAAGAATCCCCAAAGAAATCCCAAAGAAAGCCCAAAGAAAGCCCAAAGAAAGCCCAAAGGAAGCCCAAGGAAAGCCCAAAGAAAGCCCAAAGAAAGCCCAAAGAAAGGGGAAAGAAAGCCCAAAGAAAGCCCAAAGAAAGACCAAACACAGCCCAAAGAAAGCCCAAAGAAAGGGGAAAGAAAGCCCAAAGAAAGGGGAAAGAAAGCCCAAAGAAAGGGGAAAGAAATACCAAAGAAAGGGGAAAGAAAGCAAAGAAAGGGGAAAGAAAGCCCAAAGAAAGGGGAAGGAAAGCCGAAAGAAAGGCGAAAGAAAGCCCAAAGAAAGCAGAATGAAAGGGAAAGAAAGCCCAAAGAAAGGGGAAAGATAGCCCAAAGAAATCCCAAAGAAATTCCAAAGAAAGCCCAAAGAAAGCCCAAAGGAAGCCCAAGGAAAGCCCAAAGAAAGCCAAAGAAAGCCCAAAGAAAGGGGAAAGAAAGGCCAAAGAAAGCCCAAAGAAAGGGGAAAGAAGCCCAAAGAAAGCCCAAATAAAGCCCAAAGAAAGCCCAGAGAAAGCCCATAGAAAGCCCAAAGAAAGCCCAAAGAAAGGCCAAAGAAAGCCCAAAGAAAGGGGAAAGAAAGCCCAAAGAAAGCCACAAGAAAGCCACAAGAAAGGGGAAAGAGCCCAAAGAAAGGGGAAAGAAAGCCCAAAGAAAGAGGAAAGAAAGCCCAAAGAAAGCCCAAAGAAAGGGGAAAGAAAGCCCAAAGAAAGCCCAAAGAAAGGGGAAAGAAAGCCCAACGAAAGCCCAAAGAAAGGGGAAAGAAAGCCCAAAGAAAGCCCAAAGAAAGCGCAAAGAAAGCCCCAAGAAAGGGGAAAGAAAGCCCAAAGAAAGGGGAAGGAAAGCCCAAAGAAATCCCCAAAGAAATCCAAAGAAAGCCCAAAGAAAGCCCAAAGAAAGCCCAAAGGAAGCCCAAGGAAAGCCCAAGAAAGCCCAAAGAAAGCCCAAAAAAGGGGAAAGAAAGCCCAAAGAAAGCCCAAAGAAAGCCAAAAGAAAGCCCAAAGACAGCCCAAAGAAAGCCCAAAGAAAGCCCAAAGAAAGTGGAAAGAAAGCGGAAAGAAAGCCCAAAGAAAGGGGAAAGAAAGCCCAAAGAAAGGGGAAAGAAAGGCCAAAGAAAGCGGAAAGAAAGCCCAAAGAGAGGGGAAAGAAAGCCCAAAGAAAGTGGAAAGAAAGCCCAAAGAAAGCCCAAAGAAAGCCCAAAGAAAGGGGAAAGAAATGCCAAAGAAAGGGAAAGAAAGCCCAAAGAAAGCCCAAAGAAAGGGGAAAGAAGCCCAAAGAAAGCCCAAATAAAGCCCAAAGAAAGCCCAGAGAAAGCCCATAGAAAGCCCAAAGAAAGCCACAAGAAAGGGGAAAGAAAGCCCAAAGAAAGGGGAAAGAGAGGCCAAAGAAATCCCAAAGAAAGCCCAAAGAAAGCCAAAGAAAGGGGAAAGAAAGCCCAAAGAAAGGGAAAATAAAGGAGAAAGAAAGCCCAAAGAAAGCCCAAAGAAAGGGGAAAGAAAGCCCAAAGAAAGGGGAAAAAAAGCCCAAAGAAAGGGGAAAGAAAGCCCAAAGAAAGCCCAAAGAAAGCCCAAAGAAATCCCAAAGAAAGCCCAAAGAAAGCCCAAAGAAAGGGAAAGAAAGGCCAAAGAAAGGGGAAAGAAAGCCCAAAGAAAGCCCAAAGAAAGGGGAAAGAAGCCCAAAGAAAGCCCAAATAAAGCCCAAAGAAAGCCCAGAGAAAGCCCATAGAAAGCCCAAAGAAAGCCCAAAGAAAGGCCAAAGAAAGCCCAAAGAAAGGGGAAAGAAAGCCCAAAGAAAGCCACAAGAAAGCCACAAGAAAGGGGAAAGAAAGCCCAAAGAAAGCCCAAAGAAAGCCCAAAAAAAGCCCAAAGAAAGCCCAAGGAAAGCCCAAAGAAAGCCCAAAGAAAGCCCAAAGAAAGGCCAAACAAAGGGGAAAGAAAGCCCAAAGAAAGCCCAAGGAAAAGGGAAAGAAAGCCCAAAGAAAGCCCAAAGAAAGGGGAAAGAAAGCCCAAAGAAAGCCCAAAGAAAGGGGAAAGAAAGCCCAAAGAAAGCCCAAAGAAAGGGGAAAGAAAGCCCAAAGAAAGGGGAAAGAAAGCCCAAAGAAAGCCCAAAGAAAGAGGAAAGAAAGCCCAAAGAAAGGGGAAAGAAAGCACAAAGAAAGGGGAAAGAAAGCCCAAAGAAAGGGGAAAGAAAGCCCAAAGAAAGGGGAAAGAAAGCCCAAAGAAAGCCCAAAGAAAGGGGAAAGAAAGGCCAAAGAAAGGGGAAAGAAAGCCCAAAGAAAGCCCAAATAAAGCCCAAAGAAAGCCAGAGAAAGCCCATAGAAAGCCCAAAGAAAGCCCAAAGAAAGGCCAAAGAAAGCCCAAATAAAGGGGAAAGAAAGCCCAAAGAAAGGGGAATGAAAGCCCAAAGAAAGCCCAAAGAAAGCCACAAGAAAGGGGAAAGAAAGCCCAAAGAAAGGGGAAAGAAAGCCCAAAGAAATCCCAAAGAAAGCCCAAAGAAAGCCCAAGTAAAGGGGAAAGAAAGCCCAAAGAAAGCCCAAAGAAAGGGAAAGAAAGCCCAAAGAAAGGGAAAATAAAGGAGAAAGAAAGCCCAAAGAAAGCCCAAAGAAAGGGGAAAGAAAGCCCAAAGAAAGGGGAAAGAAAGCCCAAAGAAAGGGGAAAGAAAGCCCAAAGAAAGCCCAAAGAAAGCCCAAAGAAAGCCCAAAGAAAGCCCAAAGAAAGGGGAAAGAAAGGCCAAAGAATGGGAAAGAAAGCCCAAAGAAAGCCCAAAGAAAGGGGAAAGAAGCCCAAAGAAAGCCCAAATAAAGCCCAAAGAAAGCCCAGAGAAAGTCCATAGAAAGCCCAAAGAAAGTCCAAAGAAAGGCCAAAGAAAGCCCAAAGAAAGGGGAAAGAAAGCCAAAGAAAGCCCAAAGAAAGCCACAAGAAAGGGGAAAGAAAGCCCAAAGAAAGGGGAAAGAAAGCCCAAAGAAATCCCAAAGAAATCCCAAAGAAAGCCCAAAGAAAGCCCAAGGAAAGGGGAAAGAAAGCCCAAAGAAAGGTGAAAGAAAGCCCAAAGAAAGCCCAAAGAAAGCCCAAAGAAAGGGGAAAGAAAGCCCAAAGAAAGGGAAAATAAAGGAGAAAGAAAGCCCAAAGAAAGCCCAAAGAAAGGGGAAAGAAAGCCCAAAGAAAGGGGAAAGAAAGCCCAAAGAAAGCCCAAAGAAAGGGGAAAGAAAGCCCAAAGAAAGGGGAAAGAAAGCCCAAAGAAAAGGGAAAGAAAGCCCAAAGAAATGGTAGAGAAAGCCCAAAGAAAGCCCAAAGAAAGGGGAAAGTAAGCACTAAGAAAGGGGAAAGAAATCCCAAAGAAAGGGCAAAGACAGCCCAAAGAAATGGCAAAGAAAGCCCAAAGAAAGGGCAAAGAAAGCCCAAAGAAAGGGGAAAGAAAGCCCTAAGAAAGCCCCAAGAAAGGGGAAAGAAAGCCCAAAGAAAGGGGAAAGAAAGCCCAAAGAAATCCCAAAGAAATCACAAAGAAAGCCCAAAGAAAGCCCAAAGAAAGCCCAAAGGAAGCCCAAGGAAACCCCAAAGAAAGGGGAAAGAAAGGGTTAAGAAAGCCCAAAGAAAGGGGAAAGAAAGCCCAAAGAAAGCCAAAAGACAGCCCAAAGAAAGCCCAAAGAAAGCCCAAATAAAGGGGAAAGAAAGGGGAAAGAAAGCCCAAAGAAAGGGGAAAGAAAGCCCAAAGAAAGGGGAAAGAAATCCCAAAGAAAGGGGAAAGAAAGCCCAAAGAAAGGGGAAAGAAAGCCCAGAGAAAGGGGAAAGAAAGCCCAAAGAAAGGGGAAAGAAAGCCCAAAGAAAGGGGAAAGAAAGCCCAAAGAAAGCCGAAAGAAAGCCCAAAGAAAGCCCAAAGAAAGGGGAAAGAAAGCCCAAAGAAAGGCCAAAAAAAGCCCAAAGAAAGCCCAAGGAAAGCCCAAAGAAAGCCCAAAGAAAGCCCAAAGAAAGCCCAAAGAAAGCCCAAAGAAAGCCCAAACAAAGGGGAAGAAAGCCCAAAGAAAGCCCAAGGAAAAGGGAAAGAAAGCCCAAAGAAAGCCCAAAGAAAGGGGAAAGAAAGCCCAAAGAAAGCCCAAAGAAAGGGGAAAGAAAGCCCAAAGAAAGCCCAAAGAAAGGGGAAAGAAAGGGGAAAGAAAGCCCAAAGAAAGGGGAAAGAAAGGGTTAAGAAAGCCCAAAGAAAGGGGAAAGAAAGCCCAAAGAAAGCCAAAAGACAGCCCAAAGAAAGCCCAAAGAAAGCCCAAATAAAGGGGAAAGAAAGGGGAAAGAAAGCCCAAAGAAAGGGGAAAGAAAGCCCAAAGAAAGGGGAAAGAAATCCCAAAGAAAGGGGAAAGAAAGCCCAAAGAAAGGGGAAAGAAAGCCAAAGAAATCCCAAAGAAATCCCAAAGAAAGCCCAAAGAAAGCCCAAGGAAAGGGGAAAGAAAGCCCAAAGAAAGGTGAAAGAAAGCCCAAAGAAAGCCCAAAGAAAGCCCAAAGAAAGGGGAAAGAAAGCCCAAAGAAAGGGAAAATAAAGGAGAAAGAAAGCCCAAAGAAAGCCCAAAGAAAGGGGAAAGAAAGCCCAAAGAAAGGGGAAAGAAAGCCCAAAGAAAGCCCAAAGAAAGGGGAAAGAAAGCCCAAAGAAAGGGGAAAGAAAGCCCAAAGAAAAGGGAAAGAAAGCCCAAAGAAATGGTAGAGAAAGCCCAAAGAAAGCCCAAAGAAAGGGGAAAGTAAGCACTAAGAAAGGGGAAAGAAATCCCAAAGAAAGGGCAAAGACAGCCCAAAGAAATGGCAAAGAAAGCCCAAAGAAAGGGCAAAGAAAGCCCAAAGAAAGGGGAAAGAAAGCCCTAAGAAAGCCCCAAGAAAGGGGAAAGAAAGCCCAAAGAAAGGGGAAAGAAAGCCCAAAGAAATCCCAAAGAAATCACAAAGAAAGCCCAAAGAAAGCCCAAGAAAGCCCAAAGGAAGCCCAAGGAAACCCCAAAGAAAGGGGAAAGAAAGGGTTAAGAAAGCCCAAAGAAAGGGGAAAGAAAGCCCAAAGAAAGCCAAAAGACAGCCCAAAGAAAGCCCAAAGAAAGCCCAAATAAAGGGGAAAGAAAGGGGAAAGAAAGCCCAAAGAAAGGGGAAAGAAAGCCCAAAGAAAGGGGAAAGAAATCCCAAAGAAAGGGGAAAGAAAGCCCAAAGAAAGGGGAAAGAAAGCCCAGAGAAAGGGGAAAGAAAGCCCAAAGAAAGGGGAAAGAAAGCCCAAAGAAAGGGAAGAAAGCCCAAAGAAAGCCGAAAGAAAGCCCAAAGAAAGCCCAAAGAAAGGGGAAAGAAAGCCCAAAGAAAGGCCAAAAAAAGCCCAAAGAAAGCCCAAGGAAAGCCCAAAGAAAGCCCAAAGAAAGCCCAAAGAAAGCCCAAAGAAAGCCCAAAGAAAGCCCAAACAAAGGGGAAAGAAAGCCCAAAGAAAGCCCAAGGAAAAGGGAAAGAAAGCCCAAAGAAAGCCCAAAGAAAGGGGAAAGAAAGCCCAAAGAAAGCCCAAAGAAAGGGGAAAGAAAGCCCAAAGAAAGCCCAAAGAAAGGGGAAAGAAATCCCAAAGAAAGGGGAGAGAAAGCCCAAAGAAAGCCCAAAGAAAGAGGAAAGAAAGCCCAAAGAAAGGGGAAAGAAAGCACAAAGAAAGGGGAAAGAAAGCCCAAAGAAAGGGGAAAGAAAGCCCAAAGAAAGGGGAAAGAAAGCCCAAAGAAAGCCCAAAGAAAGGGGAAAGAAAGCCCAAAGAAAGGGGAAAGAAAGCCCAAAGAAAGCCCAAATAAAGCCCAAAGAAAGCCCAGAGAAAGCCCATAGAAGCCCAAAGAAAGCCCAAAGAAAGGCCAAAGAAAGCCCAAAGAAAGGGGAAAGAAAGCCCAAAGAAAGGGGAAAGAAAGCCCAAAGAAAGCCCAAAGAAAGCCACAAGAAAGGGGAAAGAAAGCCCAAAGAAAGGGGAAAGAAAGCCCAAGGAAATTTCAAAGAAAGCCCAAAGAAAGCCCAAGGAAAGGGGAAAGAAAGCCCAAAGAAAGCCAAAGAAAGGGGAAAGAAAGCCCAAAGAAAGGGAAAATAAAGGAGAAAGAAAGCCCAAAGAAAGCCCAAAGAAAGGGGAAAGAAAGCCCAAAGAAAGGGGAAAGAAAGCCCAAAGAAAGGGGAAAGAAAGCCCAAAGAAAGCCCAAAGAAAGGAGAAAGAAGCCCAAAGAAAGGGGAAAGAAAGCCCAAAAAAAGGGGAAAGAAAGCCCAAAGAAAGAGAAAGAAAGCCCAAAGAAAGCCCAAAGAAAGGGGAAAGTAAGCCCTTAGAAAGGGCAAAGAAAGCCCAAATAAAGGGCAAAGAAAGCCCAAAGAAAGGGCAAAGAAAGCCAAAAGAAAGGGGAAAGAAAGCCCAAACAAAGGGGAAAGAAAGCCCAAAGAATCCCCAAAGAAATCCCAAAGAAAGCCCAAAGAAAGCCCAAAGAAAGCCCAAAGGAAGCCCAAGGAAAGCCCAAAGAAAGCCCAAAGAAAGCCCAAAGAAAGGGGAAAGAAAGCCCAAAGAAAGCCCAAAGAAAGACCAAACACAGCCCAAAGAAAGCCCAAAGAAAGGGGAAAGAAAGCCCAAAGAAAGGGGAAAGAAAGCCCAAAGAAAGGGGAAAGAAATACCAAAGAAAGGGGAAAGAAAGCCAAAGAAAGGGGAAAGAAAGCCCAAAGAAAGGGGAAGGAAAGCCGAAAGAAAGGCGAAAGAAAGCCCAAAGAAAGCAGAATGAAAGGGAAAGAAAGCCCAAAGAAAGGGGAAAGATAGCCCAAAGAAATCCCAAAGAAATTCCAAAGAAAGCCCAAAGAAAGCCCAAAGGAAGCCCAAGGAAAGCCCAAAGAAAGCCCAAAGAAAGCCCAAAGAAAGGGGAAAGAAAGGCCAAAGAAAGCCCAAAGAAAGGGGAAAGAAGCCCAAAGAAAGCCCAAATAAAGCCCAAAGAAAGCCAGAGAAAGCCCATAGAAAGCCCAAAGAAAGCCCAAAGAAAGGCCAAAGAAAGCCCAAAGAAAGGGGAAAGAAAGCCCAAAGAAAGCCACAAGAAAGCCACAAGAAAGGGGAAAGAGCCCAAAGAAAGGGGAAAGAAAGCCCAAAGAAAGCCAAAGAAAGAGGAAAGAAAGCCCAAAGAAAGCCCAAAGAAAGGGGAAAGAAAGCCCAAAGAAAGCCCAAAGAAAGGGGAAAGAAAGCCCAACGAAAGCCCAAAGAAAGGGGAAAGAAAGCCCAAAGAAAGCCCAAAGAAAGCGCAAAGAAAGCCCCAAGAAAGGGGAAAGAAAGCCCAAAGAAAGGGGAAGGAAAGCCCAAAGAAATCCCAAAGAAATCCCAAAGAAAGCCCAAAGAAAGCCAAAGAAAGCCCAAAGGAAGCCCAAGGAAAGCCCAAAGAAAGCCCAAAGAAAGCCCAAAAAAGGGGAAAGAAAGCCCAAAGAAAGCCCAAAGAAAGCCAAAAGAAAGCCCAAAGAAAGCCCAAAGAAAGCCCAAAGAAATCCCAAAGAAAGTGGAAAGAAAGCGGAAAGAAAGCCCAAAGAAAGGGAAAGAAAGCCCAAAGAAAGGGGAAAGAAAGGCCAAAGAAAGCGGAAAGAAAGCCCAAAGAGAGGGGAAAGAAAGCCCAAAGAAAGTGGAAAGAAAGAGAAAGCCCAAAGAAAGCCCAAAGAAAGGGGAAAGAAATGCCAAAGAAAGGGGAAAGAAAGCCCAAAGAAAGCCCAAAGAAAGGGGAAAGAAGCCCAAAGAAAGCCCAAATAAAGCCCAAAGAAAGCCCAGAGAAAGCCCATAGAAAGCCCAAAGAAAGCCACAAGAAAGGGGAAAGAAAGCCCAAAGAAAGGGGAAAGAAAGGCCAAAGAAAGGGGAAAGAAAGCCCAAAGAAAGCCCAAATAAAGCCCAAAGAAAGCCCAGAGAAAGCCCATAGAAATCCCAAAGAAAGCCCAAAGAAAGGGGAAAGAAAGCCCAAAGAAAGGGGAAAGAAAGCCCAAAGAAAGGGGAAAGAAAACCCAAAGAAAGGGGAAAGAAGCCCAAAGAAAGCCCAAAGAAAGCCCAAAGAAAGCCCAGAGAAAGGCCATAGAAAGGCCATAGAAAGCCCAAAGAAAGCCCAAAGAAAGCCCAAAGAAAGGGGAAGGAAAGCCCAAAGAAAGCCCAAAGAAAGCCCAAAGAAAGCCCAAAGAAAGCCCAAAGGAAGGGGAAAGAAAGCCCAAAGAAAGGGGAAAGAAAGCCCAAAGAAAGGGGAAAGAAAGCCCGAAGAAATCCCAAAGAAAGGCCAAAGAAAGCCCAAAGAAAGCCCAAAGAAAGAGGAAAGAAAGGCCAAAGAAAGGGGAAAGAAAGCCCAAAGAAAGCCCAAAGAAAGGGGAAAGAAGCCCAAAGAAAGCCCAAATAAAGCCCAAAGAAAGCCCAGAGAAAGCCCATCGAAAGCCCAAAGAAAGTCCAAAGAAAGGCCAAAGAAAGCCCAAAGAAAGGGGAAAGAAAGCCCAAAGAAAGCCCAAAGAAAGCCACAAGAAAGGGGAAAGAAAGCCCAAAGAAAGGGGAAAGAAAGCCCAAAGAAATCCCAAAGAAATCCCAAAGAAAGCCCAAAGAAAGCCCAAGGAAAGGGGAAAGAAAGCCCAAAGAAAGGTGAAAGAAAGCCCAAAGAAAGCCCAAAGAAAGCCCAAAGAAAGGGGAAAGAAAGCCCAAAGAAAGGGAAAATAAAGGAGAAAGAAAGCCCAAAGAAAGCCCAAAGAAAGGGGAAAGAAAGCCCAAAGAAAGGGGAAAGAAAGCCCAAAGAAAGCCCAAAGAAAGGGGAAAGAAATCCCAAAGAAAGGGGAAAGAAAGCCCAAAGAAAAGGGAAAGAAAGCCCAAAGAAATGGTAGAGAAAGCCCAAAGAAAGCCCAAAGAAAGGGGAAAGTAAGCACTAAGAAAGGGGAAAGAAATCCCAAAGAAAGGTCAAAGACAGCCCAAAGAAATGGCAAAGAAAGCCCAAAGAAAGGGCAAAGAAAGCCCAAAGAAAGGGGAAAGAAAGCCCTAAGAAAGCCCCAAGAAAGGGGAAAGAAAGCCCAAAGAAAGGGGAAAGAAAGCCCAAAGAAATCCCAAAGAAATCCCAAAGAAAGCCCAAAGAAAGCCCAAAGAAAGCCCAAAGAAAGCCCAAAGGAAGCCCAAGGAAACCCCAAAGAAAGGGGAAAGAAAGGGTTAAGAAAGCCCAAAGAAAGGGGAAAGAAAGCCCAAAGAAAGCCAAAAGACAGCCCAAAGAAAGCCCAAAGAAAGCCCAAATAAAGGGGAAAGAAAGGGGAAAGAAAGCCCAAAGAAAGGGGAAAGAAAGCCCAAAGAAAGGGGAAAGAAATCCCAAAGAAAGGGGAAAGAAAGCCCAAAGAAAGGGGAAAGAAAGCCCAGAGAAAGGGGAAAGAAAGCCCAAAGAAAGGGGAAAGAAAGCCCAAAGAAAGGGGAAAGAAAGCCCAAAGAAAGCCGAAAGAAAGCCCAAAGAAAGCCCAAAGAAAGGGGAAAGAAAGCCCAAAGAAAGGCCAAAAAAAGCCCAAAGAAAGCCCAAGGAAAGCCCAAAGAAAGCCCAAAGAAAGCCCAAAGAAAGCCCAAAGAAAGCCCAAACAAAGGGGAAAGAAAGCCCAAAGAAAGCCCAAGGAAAAGGGAAAGAAAGCCCAAAGAAAGCCCAAAGAAAGGGGAAAGAAAGCCCAAAGAAAGCCCAAAGAAAGGGGAAAGAAAGCCCAAAGAAAGCCCAAAGAAAGGGGAAAGAAAGGGGAAAGAAAGCCCAAAGAAAGGGGAAAGAAAGGGTTAAGAAAGCCCAAAGAAAGGGGAAAGAAAGCCCAAAGAAAGCCAAAAGACAGCCCAAAGAAAGCCCAAAGAAAGCCCAAATAAAGGGGAAAGAAAGGGGAAAGAAAGCCCAAAGAAAGGGGAAAGAAAGCCCAAAGAAAGGGGAAAGAAATCCCAAAGAAAGGGGAAAGAAAGCCCAAAGAAAGGGGAAAGAAAGCCCAAAGAAATCCCAAAGAAATCCCAAAGAAAGCCCAAAGAAAGCCCAAGGAAAGGGGAAAGAAAGCCCAAAGAAAGGTGAAAGAAAGCCCAAAGAAAGCCCAAAGAAAGCCCAAAGAAAGGGGAAAGAAAGCCCAAAGAAAGGGAAAATAAAGGAGAAAGAAAGCCCAAAGAAAGCCCAAAGAAAGGGGAAAGAAAGCCCAAAGAAAGGGGAAAGAAAGCCCAAAGAAAGCCCAAAGAAAGGGGAAAGAAAGCCCAAAGAAAGGGGAAAGAAAGCCCAAAGAAAAGGGAAAGAAAGCCCAAAGAAATGGTAGAGAAAGCCCAAAGAAAGCCCAAAGAAAGGGGAAAGTAAGCACTAAGAAAGGGGAAAGAAATCCCAAAGAAAGGGCAAAGACAGCCCAAAGAAATGGCAAAGAAAGCCCAAAGAAAGGGCAAAGAAAGCCCAAAGAAAGGGGAAAGAAAGCCCTAAGAAAGCCCCAAGAAAGGGGAAAGAAAGCCCAAAGAAAGGGGAAAGAAAGCCCAAAGAAATCCCAAAGAAATCACAAAGAAAGCCCAAAGAAAGCCCAAAGAAAGCCCAAAGGAAGCCCAAGGAAACCCCAAAGAAAGGGGAAAGAAAGGGTTAAGAAAGCCCAAAGAAAGGGGAAAGAAAGCCCAAAGAAAGCCAAAAGACAGCCCAAAGAAAGCCCAAAGAAAGCCCAAATAAAGGGGAAAGAAAGGGGAAAGAAAGCCCAAAGAAAGGGGAAAGAAAGCCCAAAGAAAGGGGAAAGAAATCCCAAAGAAAGGGGAAAGAAAGCCCAAAGAAAGGGGAAAGAAAGCCCAGAGAAAGGGGAAAGAAAGCCCAAAGAAAGGGGAAAGAAAGCCCAAAGAAAGGGGAAAGAAAGCCCAAAGAAAGCCCAAAGAAAGGGGAAAGAAAGCCCAAAGAAAGGCCAAAAAAAGCCCAAAGAAAGCCCAAGGAAAGCCCAAAGAAAGCCCAAAGAAAGCCCAAAGAAAGCCCAAAGAAAGCCCAAAGAAAGCCCAAACAAAGGGGAAAGAAAGCCCAAAGAAAGCCCAAGGAAAAGGGAAAGAAAGCCCAAAGAAAGCCCAAAGAAAGGGGAAAGAAAGCCCAAAGAAAGCCCAAAGAAAGGGGAAAGAAAGCCCAAAGAAAGCCCAAAGAAAGGGGAAAGAAATCCCAAAGAAAGGGGAAAGAAAGCCCAAAGAAAGCCCAAAGAAATAGGAAAGAAAGCCCAAAGAAAGGGGAAAGAAAGCACAAAGAAAGGGGAAAGAAAGCCCAAAGAAAGGGGAAAGAAAGCCCAAAGAAAGGGGAAAGAAAGCCCAAAGAAAGCCCAAAGAAAGGGGAAAGAAAGCCCAAAGAAAGGGGAAAGAAAGCCCAAAGAAAGCCCAAATAAAGCCCAAAGAAAGCCCAGAGAAAGCCCATAGAAAGCCCAAAGAAAGCCCAAAGAAAGGCCAAAGAAAGCCCAAAGAAAGGGGAAAGAAAGCCCAAAGAAAGGGGAAAGAAAGCCCAAAGAAAGCCCAAAGAAAGCCACAAGAAAGGGGAAAGAAAGCCCAAAGAAAGGGGAAAGAAAGCCCAAGGAAATTTCAAAGAAAGCCCAAAGAAAGCCCAAGGAAAGGGGAAAGAAAGCCCAAAGAAAGCCCAAAGAAAGGGGAAAGAAAGCCCAAAGAAAGGGAAAATAAAGGAGAAAGAAAGCCCAAAGAAAGCCCAAAGAAAGGGGAAAGAAAGCCCAAAGAAAGGGGAAAGAAAGCCCAAAGAAAGGGGAAAGAAAGCCCAAAGAAAGCCCAAAGAAAGGAGAAAGAAGCCCAAAGAAAGGGGAAAGAAAGCCCAAAAAAAGGGGAAAGAAAGCCCAAAGAAAGAGAAAGAAAGCCCAAAGAAAGCCCAAAGAAAGGGGAAAGTAAGCCCTTAGAAAGGGCAAAGAAAGCCCAAATAAAGGGCAAAGAAAGCCCAAAGAAAGGGCAAAGAAAGCCAAAAGAAAGGGGAAAGAAAGCCCAAACAAAGGGGAAAGAAAGCCCAAAGAATCCCCAAAGAAATCCCAAAGAAAGCCCAAAGAAAGCCCAAAGAAAGCCCAAAGGAAGCCCAAGGAAAGCCCAAAGAAAGCCCAAAGAAAGCCCAAAGAAAGGGGAAAGAAAGCCCAAAGAAAGCCCAAAGAAAGACCAAACACAGCCCAAAGAATGCCCAAAGAAAGGGGAAAGAAAGCCCAAAGAAAGGGGAAAGAAAGCCCAAAGAAAGGGGAAAGAAATACCAAAGAAAGGGGAAAGAAAGCCAAAGAAAGGGGAAAGAAAGCCCAAAGAAAGGGGAAGGAAAGCCGAAAGAAAGGCGAAAGAAAGCCCAAAGAAAGCAGAATGAAAGGGAAAGAAAGCCCAAAGAAAGGGGAAAGAAAGCCCAAAGAAAGGGGAAAGAAAGCCCAAAGAAAGCCCAAAGAAAGCCCAAAGAAAGGGGAAAGAAAGGGGAAGATAGCGCAAAGAAAGCCCAAAGAAAGGGGAAAGAAAGGCCAAAGAAAGCCCAAAGAAAGGGGAAAGAAAGCCCAAAGAAAGCCCAACGAAAGCCTAAAGAAAGGAGAAAGAAAGCCAAAAGAAAGCCCAAAGAAAGGGGAAAGAAAGAACAAAGAAAGCCCAAAGAAAGCCCAAAGAAAGCCCAAAGAAAGGGGAAAGAAAGCCCAAAGAAAGCCCAAAGAAAGGGTAAAGAAAGCCCAAAGAAAGTCCAAACAAAGCCCAAAGAAAGCCCAAAGAAAGCCCAAAGAAAGGGGAAAGAAAGCCCAAAGAAAGGGGAAAGAAAGCCCAAAGAAAGCCGAAAGAAAGCCCAAAGAAAGCCCAAAGTAAGCCCAAAGGAAGCTCAAAGAAAGCCCAAAGAAAGCCCAAAGAAAGGGGAAAGAAAGCCCAAAGAAAGCCCAAAGAATGCCCAAAGAAAGGGGAAAGAAAGCCCAAAGAAAGCACAAAGAAAGCCCAAAGAAAGCCCAAAGAAAGGGGAAAGAAAGCCCAAAGAAAGCCCAAAGAAAGCGGAAAGAAAGCCCAAAGAAAGGGGAAAGAAAGCCACCAGAAAGCCCAAAGAAAGAGGAAAGAAAGCCCAAATAAAGTGGAAAGAAAGCCCACGGAAAGGGGAAAGAAAGCCCAAAGAAAGGGGAAAGAAAGCCCAAAGAAAGGGGAAAGAAAGCCCAAAGAAAGGGGAAAGAAAGCCCAAAGAAAGCCCAAGGAAAGCCCAAAGAAAGGGGAAAGAAAGCCCAAAGAAAGCCCAAAGAAAGGAGAAAGAAGCCCAAAGAAAGCCCAAAGAATGCCCAAAGAAAGCCCAGAGAAAGCCCATAGAAAGCCCAAAGAAAGCCCAAAGAAAGCCCAAAGAAAGGGGAAGGAAAGCCCAAAGAAAGCCCAAAGAAAGCCCAAAGAAAGCCCAAAGAAAGGGGAAAGAAAGCCCAAAGAAAGGGGAAAGAAAGCCCAAAGAAAGCCCAAAGAAAGCCCCAAGAAAGGGGAAAGAAAGCCCAAAGAAAGGGGAAAGAAAGCCCAAAGAAAGCCCAAAGAAAGCCCAAAGAAAGCCCAAAGAAAGCCCAAAGAAAGCCCAAAGAAAGCCCAAAGGAAGCCCAAGGAAATCCCAAAGAAAGCCCAAAGAAATCCCAAAGAAAGGGGAAAGAAAGCCAAAGGAAATCCCAAAGAAAGCCCAAAGAAAGCCCAAAGACAGCCCAAAGAAATCCCAAAGAAAGCCCAAAGAAAGCCCAAAGAAAGCCCAAAGAAAGCCCAAAGAAAGCCCAAAGAAAGCCCAAAGAAAGGGGAAAGAAAGGCCAAAGAAAGGGGAAAGAAAGCCCAAAGAAAGCCCAAAGAAAGGGGAAAGAAGCCCAAAGAAAGCCCAAATAAAGCCCAAAGAAAGCCCAGAGAAAGCCCATAGAAAGCCCAAATAAAGCCCAAAGAAAGGCCAAAGAAAGCCCCACGAAAGGGGAAAGAAAGCCCAAAGAAAGGGGAAAGAAAGCCCAAAGAAATCCCAAAGAAATTCCAAAGAAAGCCCAAAGAAAGCCCAAAGGAAGCCCAAGGAAAGCCCAAAGAAAGCCCAAAGAAAGCCCAAAGAAAGGGGAAAGAAAGCCCAAAGAAAGCCCAAAGAAAGGGGAAAGAAGCCCAAAGAAAGCCCAAATAAAGCCCAAAGAAAGCCCAGAGAAAGCCAATAGAAAGCCCAAAGAAAGCCCAAAGAAAGGCCAAAGAAAACCCAAAGAAAGGGGAAAGAAAGCCCAAAGAAAGCCACAAGAAAGCCACAAGAAAGGGGAAAGAAAGCCCAAAGAAAGGGGAAAGAAAGCCCAAAAAAAGCCCAAAGAAAGCCCAAGGAAAGCCCAAAGAAAGCACAAAGAAAGCCCAAAGAAAGCCCAAAGAAAGCCCAAACAAAGGGGAAAGAAAGCCCAAAGAAAGCCCAAGGAAAAGGGAAAGAAAACCCAAAGAAAGCACAAAGAAAGGGGAAAGAAAGCCCAAAGAAAGCCCAAAGAAAGGGGAAAGAAAGCCCAAAGAAAGCCAAAAGAAAGGGGAAAGAAAGCCCAAAGAAAGGGGAAAGAAAGCCCAAAGAAAGCCCAAAGAAAGAGGAAAGAAAGCCCAAAGAAAGGGGAAAGAAAGCCCAAAGAAAGGGGAAAGAAAGCCCAAAGAAAGGGGAAAGAAAGCCCAAAGAAAGGGGAAAGAAAGCCCAAAGAAAGGGGAAAGAAAGGCCAAAGAAAGGGGAAAGAAAGCCCAAAGAAAGCCCAAATAAAGCCCAAAGAAAGCCCAGAGAAAGCCCATAGAAATCCCAAAGAAAGCCCAAAGAAAGGGGAAAGAAAGCCCAAAGAAAGGGGAAAGAAAGCCCAAAGAAAGGGGAAAGAAAACCCAAAGAAAGGGGAAAGAAGCCCAAAGAAAGCCCAAAGAAAGCCCAAAGAAAGCCCAGAGAAAGGCCATAGAAAGGCCATAGAAAGCCCAAAGAAAGCCCAAAGAAAGCCCAAAGAAAGGGGAAGGAAAGCCCAAAGAAAGCCCAAAGAAAGCCCAAAGAAAGCCCAAAGAAAGCCCAAAGGAAGGGGAAAGAAAGCCCAAAGAAAGGGGAAAGAAAGCCCAAAGAAAGGGGAAAGAAAGCCCGAAGAAATCCCAAAGAAAGGCCAAAGAAAGCCCAAAGAAAGCCCAAAGAAAGAGGAAAGAAAGGCCAAAGAAAGGGGAAAGAAAGCCCAAAGAAAGCCCAAAGAAAGGGGAAAGAAGCCCAAAGAAAGCCCAAATAAAGCCCAAAGAAAGCCCAGAGAAAGCCCATCGAAAGCCCAAGAAAGCCCAAAAAAGGCCAAAGAAAGCCCAAAGAAAGGGCAAAGAAAGCCCAAATAAAGCCCAAAGAAAGCCACAAGAAAGGGGAAAGAAAGCCCAAAGAGAGGGGAAAGAAAGCCCAATGAAATCCCAAAGAAATCCCAAAGAAAGCCCAAAGAAAGCCCAAGGAAAGGGGAAAGAAAGCCCAAAGAAAGGTGAAAGAAAGCCCAAAGAAAGCCCAAAGAAA
This sequence comes from Columba livia, assembly GCF_036013475.1. Taxonomy (NCBI): domain Eukaryota; kingdom Metazoa; phylum Chordata; class Aves; order Columbiformes; family Columbidae; genus Columba; species Columba livia. The sequence goes on along the minus strand of NW_027043640.1, from coordinate 34,952 downwards.
GCCCAAAGAAAGGGGAAAGAAAGCCCAAAGAAAGGGAAAATAAAGGAGAAAGAAAGCCCAAAGAAAGCCCAAAGAAAGGGGAAAGAAAGCCCAAAGAAAGGGGAAAGAAAGCCCAAAGAAAGCCCAAAGAAAGGGGAAAGAAAGCCCAAAGAAAGGGGAAAGAAAGCCCAAAGAAAAGGGAAAGAAAGCCCAAAGAAATGGGAGAGAAAGCCCAAAGAAAGCCCAAAGAAAGGGGAAAGTAAGCACTAAGAAAGGGCAAAGAAAGCCCAAAGAAAGGGCAAAGAAAGCCCAAAGAAATGGCAAAGAAAGCCCAAAGAAAGGGCAAAGAAAGCCGAAAGAAAGGGGAAAGAAAGCCCTAAGAAAGCCCCAAGAAAGGGGAAAGAAAGCCCAAAGAAAGGGGAAAGAAAGCCCAAAGAAATCCCAAAGAAATCCCAAAGAAAGCCCAAAGAAAGCCCAAAGAAAGCCCAAAGGAAGCCCAAGGAAAGCCCAAAGAAAGGGGAAAGAAAGGGTTAAGAAAGCCCAAAGAAAGGGGAAAGAAAGCCCAAAGAAAGCCCAAAGACAGCCCAAAGAAAGCCCAAAGAAAGCCCAAATAAAGGGGAAAGAAAGGGGAAAGAAAGCCCAAAGAAAGGGGAAAGAAATCCCAAAGAAAGGGGAAAGAAAGCTCAAGGAAAGGGGAAAGAAAGCCCAAAGAAAGGGGAAAGAAAGCCCAAAGAAAGGGGAAAGAAAGCCCAAAGAAAGGGGAAAGAAAGCCCAAAGAAAGGGGAAAGAAAGCCCAAAGAAAGCCCAAAGAAAGCCCAAAGAAAGGGGAAAGAAAGCCCAAAGAAAGCCCAAAGAAAGGGGAAAGAAAGGGGAAGATAGCCCAAAGAAAGCCCAAAGAAAGGGGAAAGAAAGCCCAAAGAAAGTCCAAAGAAAGGGGAAAGAAAGCCCAAAGAAAGCCCAAAGAAAGGGGAAAGAAAGCCCGAAGAAAGCCCAAAGAAAGCCTAAAGAAAGGGGAAAGAAAGCCCAAAGAAAGCCCAAGGAAAAGGGAAAGAAAGGGGAAAGAAAGCCCAAAGAAACGGGAAAGAAAGCCCAAAGAAAGCCCAAAGAAAGCCCAAAGAAAGGGGAAAGAAAGCCCAAAGAAAGCCCAAAGAAAGGGGAAAGAAAGCCCAAAGAAAGCCCAAAGAAAGGGGAAAGAAAGCCCAAAGAAAGCCCAAAGAAAGGGGAAAGAAAGCCCAAAGAAAGGGGAAAGAAAGCCGAAAGAAAGCCCAAAGAAAGCCCAAAGAAAGGGGAAAGAAAGCCCAAAGAAAGGTCAAAAAAAGCCCAAAGAAAGCCCAAGGAAAGCCCAAAGAAAGCCCAAAGAAAGCCCAAAGAAAGCCCAAACAAAGGGGAAAGAAAGCCCAAAGAAAGCCCAAGGAAAAGGGAAAGAAAGCCCAAAGAAAGCCCAAAGAAAGGGGAAAGAAAGCCCAAAGAAAGCCCAAAGAAAGGGGAAAGAAAGGGTAAGGAAAGCCCAAAGAAAGGGGAAAGAAAGCCCAAAGAAAGGGGAAAGAAAGCCCAAAGAAACCCCAAAGAAAGAGGAAAGAAAGCCCAAAGAAAGGGGAAAGAAAGCCCAAAGAAAGGGGAAAGAAAGCCCAAAGAAACCCCAAAGAAAGAGGAAAGAAAGCCCAAAGAAAGGGGAAAGAAAGCCCAAAGAAAGGGGAAAGAAAGCCCAAAGAAATCCCAAAGAAAGGGGAAAGAAAGCCCAAAGAAAGGGGAAAGAAAGCCCAAAGAAAGCCCAAATAAAGCCCAAAGAAAGCCCAGAGAAAGCCCATAGAAAGCCCAAAGAAAGCCCAAAGAAAGGGGAAAGAAAGCCCAAAGAAAGGGGAAAGAAATCCCAAAGAAAGGGGAAAGAAAGCCCAAAGAAAGCCCTGAGAAAGCCACAAGAAAGGGGAAAGAAAGCCCAAAGAAAGGGGAAAGAAAGCCCAAGGAAATTTCAAAGAAAGCCCAAAGAAAGCCCAAGGAAAGGGGAAAGAAAGCCCAAAGAAAGCCCAAAGAAAGGGGAAAGAAAGCCCAAAGAAAGGGCAAAGAAAGCCAAAAGAAAGGGGAAAGAAAGCCCAAAGAAAGGGGAAAGAAAGCCCAAAGAAATCCCAAAGTAATCCCAAAGAAAGCCCAAAGAAAGCCCAAAGAAAGCCCAAAGGAAGCCCAAGGAAAGCCCAAAGAAAGGGGAAAGAAAGCCCAAAGAAAGGGGAAAGAAAGCCCAAAGAAAGCCCAAAGAAAGCCCAAAGAGAGCCCAAACACAGCCCAAAGAAAGCCCAAAGAAAGCCCAAAGAAAGGGGAATGAAAGCCCAAAGAAAGGGGAAAGAAAGCCAAAGAAAGGGGAAAGAAAGCCCAAAGAAAGGGGAAGGAAAGCCGAAAGAAAGGCCAAAGAAAGCCCAAAGAAAGCAGAATGAAAGGGAAAGAAAGCCCAAAGAAAGGGGAAAGAAAGCCCAAAGAAAGGGGAAAGAAAGCCCAAAGAAAGGGGAAAGAAAGCCCAAAGAAAGCCCAAAGAAAGCCCAAAGAAAGGGGAAAGAAAGCCCAAAGAAAGGGGAAAGAAAGGGGAAGATAGCCCAAAGAAAGCCCAAAGAAAGGGGAAAGAAAGCCCAAAGAAATTCCAAAGAAAGGGGAAAGAAAGGCCAAAGAAAGCCCAAAGAAAGGGGAAAGAAAGCCCAAAAAAGCCCAACGAAAGCCTAAAGAAAGGAGAAAGAAAGCCAAAAGAAAGCCCAAAGAAAGGGGAAAGAAAGCCCAAAGAAAGCCCAAAGAAAGCCCAAAGAAACGGGAAAGAAAGCCCAAAGAAAGCCCAAAGAAAGGGTAAAGAAAGCCCAAAGAAAGTCCAAACAAAGCCCAAAGAAAGCCCAAAGAAAGGGGAAAGAAAGCCCAAAGAAAGGGGAAAGAAAGCCCAAAGAAAGCCGAAAGAAAGCCCAAAGAAAGCCCAAAGTAAGCCCAAAGGAAGCTCAAAGAAAGCCCAAAGAAAGCCCAAAGAAAGGGGAAAGAAAGCCCAAAGAAAGCCCAAAGAATGCCCAAAGAAAGGGGAAAGAAAGTCCAAAGAAAGCACAAAGAAAGCCCAAAGAAAGCCCAAAGAAAGGGGAAAGAAAGCCCAAAGAAAGCCCAAAGAAAGGGGAAAGAAAGCCCAAAGAAAGGGGAAAGAATGCCACCAGAAAGCCCAAAGAAAGATGAAAGAAAGCCCAAAGAAAGTGGAAAGAAAGCCCAAGGAAAGGGGAAAGAAAGCCCAAAGAAAGGGGAAAGAAAGCCCAAAGAAAGGGGAAAGAAAGCCCAAAGAAAGCCCAAAGAAAGGGGAAAGAAAGCCCAAAGAAAGCCCAAAGAAAGGAGAAAGAAGCCCAAAGAAAGCCCAAAGAAAGCCCAAAGAAAGCCCAGAGAAAGCCCATAGAAAGCCCAAAGAAAGCCCAAAGAAAGCCCAAAGAAAGGGGAAGGAAAGCCCAAAGAAAGCCCAAAGAAAGCCCAAAGAAAGGGGAAAGAAAGCCCAAGAAAGGGGAAAGAAAGCCCAAAGAAAGCCCAAAGAAAGCCCCAAGAAAGGGGAAAGAAAGCCCAAAGAAAGGGGAAAGAAAGCCCAAAGAAAGCCCAAAGAAAGCCCAAAGAAAGCCCAAAGAAAGCCCAAAGAAAGCCCAAAGAAAGGGGAAAGAAAGCCCAAAGGAAGCCCAAGGAAAGCCCAAAGAAAGCCCAAAGAAAACCCAAAGAAAGGGGAAAGAAAGCCAAAGGAAATCCCAAAGAAAGCCCAAAGAAAGCCCAAAGACAGCCCAAAGAAATCCCGAAGAAAGCCCAAAGAAAGGTGAAAGAAAGGGGAAAGAAAGCCCAAAGAAAGGGGAAAGAAAGCCCAAAGAAAGGGGAAAGAAATCCCAAAGAAAGGGGAAAGAAATCCCAAAGAAAGGGGAAAGAAAGCCCAAAGAAATCCCAAAGAAAGCCCAAAGAAAGGGGGAAGAAAGCCCAAAGAAAGGGGAAAGAAAGCCCAAAGAAAGGGGAAAGAAAGCCCAAAGAAAGGGGAAAGAAAGCCCAAAGAAAGCCCAAAGAAAGCCCAAAGAAAGGGGAAAGAAAGCCCAAAGAAATCCCAAAGAAAGCCCAAAGAAAGCCCAAGGAAAGGGGAAAGAAAGCCCAAAGAAAGCCCAAAGAAAGGGGAAAGAAAGCCCAAAGAAAGGGAAAATAAAGGAGAAAGAAAGCCCAAAGAAAGCCCAAAGAAAGGGGAAAGAAAGCCCAAAGAAAGGGGAAAGAAAGGGGAAAGAAAGCCCAAAGAAAGCCCAAAGAAAGCCCAAAGAAAGGGGAAAGAAAGGCCAAAGAAAGGGGAAAGAAAGCCCAAAGAAAGGGGAAAGAAATCCCAAAGAAATCCCAAAGAAATTCCAAAGAAAGCCCAAAGAAAGCCCAAAGGAAGCCCAAGGAAAGCCCAAAGAAAGCCCAAAGAAAGCCCAAAGAAAGCCCAGAGAAAGCCCATAGAAAGCCCAAAGAAAGCCCAAAGAAAGGCCAAAGAAAGCCCCACGAAAGGGGAAAGAAAGCCCAAAGAAAGGGGAAAGAAATCCCAAAGAAATCCCAAAGAAATTCCAAAGAAGCCCAAAGAAAGCCCAAAGGAAGCCCAAGGAAAGCCCAAAGAAAGCCCAAAGAAAGCCCAAAGAAAGGGGAAAGAAAGCCCAAAGAAAGCCCAAAGAAAGCCCAAAGAAAGCCCAAAGAAAGCCCAAAGAAAGGGGAAAGAAAGGAGAAAGAAATCCCAAAGAAAGGGGAAAGAAAGCCCAAAGAAATGGGAAAGAAAGCCCAAAGAAAGGGGAAAGAAAGCCCAAAGAAAGCCCAAAGAAAGCCCAAAGAAAGGGGAAAGAAAGCCCAAAGAAAGGGGAAAGAAAGCCCAAAGAAAGGGGATAGAAAGCCCAAAGAAAGGGGAAAGAAAGCCCAAAGAAAGGGGAAATAAAGCCCAAAGAAAGCCCAAAGAAAGCCCAAAGAAAGCCCAAAGAAAGGGGAAAGAAAGCCCAAAGAAAGCCCAAAGAAAGGGGAAAGAAAGGGGAAGATAGCCCAAAGAAAGCCCAAAGAAAGGGGAAAGAAAGCCCAAAGAAAGTCCAAAGAAAGGGGAAAGAAAGCCCAAAGAAAGCCCAAAGAAAGCCCAAAGAAATCCCAAAGAAATCCCAAAGAAAGCCTAAAGAAAGGGGAAAGAAAGCCCAAAAGAAAGCCCAAAGAAATGGGAAAGAAAGCACAAAGAAAGCCCAAAGAAAGCCCAAAGAAGGGGGAAAGAAAGCCCAAAGAATACCCAAAGAAAGGGGAAAGAGGCCCAAAGAAAGCCCAATGAAAGCCAAAAGAAAGGGGAAAGAAAGCCCAAAGAAAGGGGAAAGAAAGCCCAAAGAAAGCCCAAAGAAAGGGGAAAGAAAGCCCAAAGAAAGCCCAAAGAAAGGGGAAAGAAAGGCCAAAGACAGCCCAAAGAAAGCCCAAAGAAAGTGGAAAGAAAGCCCAAAGAATGCCGAAAGAAAGGGGAAAGAAAGCCCAAAGAAAGCCCAAAGAAAGCCCAAAGAAAGGGGAAAGAAAGCCCAAAGAAAGGGGAAAGAAAGCCCAAAGAAAGTCCAAAGAAAGGGGAAAGAAGCCCAAAGAAAGCCCAAAGAAAGCCCAAAGAAAGCCCAAAGAAAGCCCAGAGAAAGGCCATAGAAAGGCCATAGAAAGCCCAAAGAAAGCCCAAAGAAAGCCCAAAGAAAGGGGAAGGAAAGCCCAAAGAAAGCCCAAAGAAAGCCCAAAGAAAGCCCAAAGGAAGGGGAAAGAAAGCCCAAAGAAAGGGGAAAGAAAGCCCAAAGAAAGGGGAAAGAAAGCCCAAAGAAAGGGGAAAGAAAGCCCAAAGAAATGGGAAAGAAAGCCCAAAGAAAGCCCAAAGAAAGCCCAAAGAAAGCCCAAAGAAAGGGGAAAGAAAGCCCAAAGAAAGCCCAAAGAAAGGCGAAAGAAAGGGGAAGATAGCCCAAAGAAAGCCCAAAGAAAGCCCAAAGAAAGGGGAAAGAAAGCCCAAAGAAAGTCCAAAGAAAGGGGAAAGAAAGCCCAAAGAAAGCAAAAAAAAAAGGGGAAAGAAAGCCCAAAGAAAGCCCAAAGAAAGCCTAAAGAAAGGGGAAAGAAAGCCAAAAGAAAGCCCAAAGAAAGGGGAAAGAAAGCCCAAAGAAAGCCCAAAGAAAGCCCAAACAAAGCTCAAAGAAAGCCCAAAGAAAGGGGAAAGAAACCCCAAAGAAAGCCCAAAGAAAGCCTAAAGAAAGCCCAAAGGAAGGGGAAAGAAAGCCCAAAGAAAGGGGAAAGAAAGCCCAAAGAAAGGGAAAATAAATGAGAAAGAAAGCCAAAAGAAAGGGGAAAGAAATCCCAAAGAAAGGGGAAAGAAAGCCCAAAGAAAGGGGAAAGAAAGCCCAAAGAAAGCCCAAAGAAAGGAGAAAGAAGCCCAAAGAAAGGGGAAAGAAAGCCCAAAGAAAGTGGAAAGAAAGCCCAAAGAAAGAGAAAGAAAGCCCAAAGAAAGCCCAAAGAAAGGGGAAAGTAAGCCCTAAGAAAGGGCAAAAGAATGCCCAAAGAAAGGGGAAAGAAAGCCCAAAGAAAGGGCAAAGAAAGCCAAAAGAAAGGGGAAAGAAAGGCCAAAGAAAGCCCAAAGAAAGGGGAAAGAAAGCCCAAAGAAAGGGGAAAGAAAGCCCAAAGAAAGCCCAAAGAAAGCCACAAGAAAGGGGAAAGAAAGCCCAAAGAAAGGGGAAAGAAAGCCCAAGGAAATTTCAAAGAAAGCCCAAAGAAAGCCCAAGGAAAGGGGAAAGAAAGCCCAAAGAAAGCCCAAAGAAAGGGGAAAGAAAGCCCAAAGAAAGGGAAAATAAAGGAGAAAGAAAGCCCAAAGAAAGCCCAAAGAAAGGGGAAAGAAAGCCCAAAGAAAGGGGAAAGAAAGCCCAAAGAAAGGGGAAAGAAAGCCCAAAGAAAGCCCAAAGAAAGGAGAAAGAAGCCCAAAGAAAGGGGAAAGAAAGCCCCAAAAAAGGGGAAAGAAAGCCCAAAGAAAGAGAAAGAAAGCCCAAAGAAAGCCCAAAGAAAGGGGAAAGTAAGCCCTTAGAAAGGGCAAAGAAAGCCCAAAGAAAGGGCAAAGAAAGCCCAAAGAAAGGGCAAAGAAAGCCAAAAGAACGGGGAAAGAAAGCCCAAACAAAGGGGAAAGAAAGCCCAAAGAAACCCCAAAGAAATCCCAAAGAAAGCCCAAAGAAAGCCCAAAGAAAGCCCAAAGGAAGCCCAAGGAAAGCCCAAAGAAAGCCCAAAGAAAGCCCAAAGAAAGGGGAAAGAAAGCCCAAAGAAAGCCCAAAGAAAGCCCAAAGAAAGCCCAAAGAAAGACCAAACACAGCCCAAAGAAAGCCCAAAGAAAGGGGAAAGAAAGCCCAAAGAAAGGGGAAAGAAAGCCCAAAGAAATCCCAAAGAAAGGGGAAAGAAAGCCAAAGAAAGGGGAAAGAAAGCCCAAAGAAAGGGGAAGGAAAGCCGAAAGAAAGGCGAAAGAAAGCCCAAAGAAAGCAGAATGAAAGGGAAAGAAAGCCCAAAGAAAGGGGAAAGAAAGCCCAAAGAAAGGGGAAAGAAAGCCCAAAGAAAGGGGAAAGAAAGCCCAAAGAAAGGGGAAAGAAAGCCCAAAGAAAGCCCAAAGAAAGGGGAAAGAAAGCCCAAAGAAAGTCCAAAGAAAGGGGAAAGAAAGGCCAAAGAAAGCACAAAGAAAGGGGAAAGAAAGCCCAAAGAAAGCCCAACGAAAGCCTAAAGAAAGGAGAAAGAAAGCCAAAAGAAAGCCCAAAGAAAGGGGAAAGAAAGAACAAAGAAAGCCCAAAGAAAGCCCAAAGAAAGCCCAAAGAAAGGGGAAAGAAAGCCCAAAGAAAGCCCAAAGAAAGGGTAAAGAAAGCCCAAAGAAAGTCCAAACAAAGCCCAAAGAAAGCCCAAAGAAAGCCCAAAGAAAGGGTTAAGAAAGCCCAAAGAAAGGGGAAAGAAAGCCCAAAGAAAGCCCAAAGACAGCCCAAAGAAAGCCCAAAGAAAGCCCAAATAAAGTGGAAAGAAAGGGGAAAGAAAGCCCAAAGAAAGGGGAAAGAAATCCCAAAGAATGGGGAAAGAAAGCTCAAGGAAAGGGGAAAGAAAGCCCAAAGAAAGGGGAAAGAAAGCCCAAAGAAAGGGGAAAGAAAGCCCAAAGAAAGGGGAAAGAAAGCCCAAAGAAAGGGGAAAGAAAGCCCAAAGAAAGGGGAAAGAAAGCCCAAAGAAAGCCCAAAGAAAGCCCAAAGAAAGGGGAAAGAAAGCCCAAAGAAAGCCCAAAGAAAGGGGAAAGAAAGCCCAAAGAAAGTCCAAAGAAAGGGGAAAGAAAGGCCAAAGAAAGCACAAAGAAAGGGGAAAGAAAGCCCAAAGAAAGCCCAACGAAAGCCTAAAGAAAGGAGAAAGAAAGCCAAAAGAAAGCCCAAAGAAAGGGGAAAGAAAGAACAAAGAAAGCCCAAAGAAAGCCCAAAGAAAGCCCAAAGAAAGGGGAAAGAAAGCCCAAAGAAAGCCCAAAGAAAGGGTAAAGAAAGCCCAAAGAAAGTCCAAACAAAGCCCAAAGAAAGCCCAAAGAAAGCCCAAAGAAAGGGTTAAGAAAGCCCAAAGAAAGGGGAAAGAAAGCCCAAAGAAAGCCCAAAGACAGCCCAAAGAAAGCCCAAAGAAAGCCCAAATAAAGGGGAAAGAAAGGGGAAAGAAAGCCCAAAGAAAGGGGAAAGAAATCCCAAAGAATGGGGAAAGAAAGCTCAAGGAAAGGGGAAAGAAAGCCCAAAGAAAGGGGAAAGAAAGCCCAAAGAAAGGGGAAAGAAAGCCCAAAGAAAGGGGAAAGAAAGCCCAAAGAAAGGGGAAAGAAAGCCCAAAGAAAGCCCAAAGAAAGGGGAAAGAAAGGGGAAGATAGCCCAAAGAAAGCCCAAAGAAAGGGGAAGGAAAGCCCAAAGAAAGTCCAAAGAAAGGGGAAAGAAAGCCCAAAGAAAGCCCAAAGAAAGGGGAAAGAAAGCCCGAAGAAAGCCCAAAGAAAGCCTAAAGAAAGGGGAAAGAAAGCCCAAAGAAAGCCCAAGGAAAAGGGAAAGAAAGCCCAAAGAAAGCCCAAAGAAAGGGGAAAGAAAGCCCAAAGAAAGCCCAAAGAAAGCCCAAAGAAAGGGGAAAGAAAGCCCAAAGAAAGCCCAAAGAAAGGGGAAAGAAAGCCCAAAGAAAGCCCAAAGAAAGGGGAAAGAAAGCCCAAAGAAAGCCCAAAGAAAGGGGAAAGAAAGCCCAAAGAAAGGGGAAAGAAAGCCGAAAGAAAGCCCAAAGAAAGCCCAAAGAAAGGGGAAAGAAATCCCAAAGAAAGGCCAAAAAAAGCCCAAAGAAAGCCCAAGGAAAGCCCAAAGAAAGCCCAAAGAAAGCCCAAAGAAAGCCCAAACAAAGGGGAAAGAAAGCCCAAAGAAAGCCCAAGGAAAAGGGAAAGAAAGCCCAAAGAAAGCCCAAAGAAAGGGGAAAGAAAGCCCAAAGAAAGCCCAAAGAAAGGGGAAAGAAAGGGTAAGGAAAGCCCAAAGAAAGGGGAAAGAAAGCCCAAAGAAAGGGGAAAGAAAGCCCAAAGAAACCCCAAAGAAAGAGGAAAGAAAGCCCAAAGAAAGGGGAAAGAAAGCACAAAGAAAGGGGAAAGAAAGCCCAAAGAAAGGGGAAAGAAAGCCCAAAGAAAGCCCAAAGAAAGCCCAAAGAAAGCCCAAAGAAAGGGGAAAGAAAGCCCAAAGAAAGGGGAAAGAAAGCCCAAAGAAAGGGGAAAGAAAGCCCAAAGAAAGCCCAAATAAAGCCCAAAGAAAGCCCAGAGAAAGCCCATAGAAAGCCCAAAGAAAGCCCAAAGAAAGGGGAAAGAAAGCCCAAAAAAAGGGGAAAGAAAGCCCAAAGAAAGGGGAAAGAAAGCCCAAAGAAAGCCCAAAGAAAGCCACAAGAAAGGGGAAAGAAAGCCCAAAGAAAGGGGAAAGAAAGCCCAAGGAAATTTCAAAGAAAGCCCAAGGAAAGGGAAAAGAAAGCCCAAAGAAAGCCCAAAGAAAGGGGAAAGAAAGCCCAAAGAAAGGGCAAAGAAAGCCAAAAGAAAGGGGAAAGAAAGCCCAAAGAAAGGGGAAAGAAAGCCCAAAGAAATCCCAAAGTAATCCCAAAGAAAGCCCAAAGAAAGCCCAAAGAAAGCCCAAAGGAAGCCCAAGGAAAGCCCAAAGAAAGGGGAAAGAAAGCCCAAAGAAAGGGGAAAGAAAGCCCAAAGAAAGGGGAAAGAAAGGGGAAGATAGCCCAAAGAAAGCCCAAAGAAAGGGGAAAGAAAGCCCAAAGAAAGTCCAAAGAAAGGGGAAAGAAAGGCCAAAGAAAGCCCAAAGAAAGGGGAAAGAAAGCCCAAAAAAGCCCAACGAAAGCCTAAAGAAAGGAGAAAGAAAGCCAAAAGAAAGCCCAAAGAAAGGGGAAAGAAAGCCCAAAGAAAGCCCAAAGAAAGCCCAAAGAAAGCCCAAAGAAAGGGGAAAGAAAGCCCAAAGAAAGGGGAAAGAAAGCCCAAAGAAAGCCGAAAGAAAGCCCAAAGAAAGCCCAAAGTAAGCCCAAAGGAAGCTCAAAGAAAGCCCAAAGAAAGCCCAAAGAAAGGGGAAAGAAAGCCCAAAGAAAGCCCAAAGAATGCCCAAAGAAAGGGGAAAGAAAGTCCAAAGAAAGCACAAAGAAAGCCCAAAGAAAGCCCAAAGAAAGGGGAAGGAAAGCCCAAAGAAAGCCCAAAGAAAGGGGAAAGAAAGCCCAAAGAAAGGGGAAAGAAAGCCACCAGAAAGCCCAAAGAAAGATGAAAGAAAGCCCAAAGAAAGTGGAAAGAAAGCCCAAGGAAAGGGGAAAGAAAGCCCAAAGAAAGGGGAAAGAAAGCCCAAAGAAAGGGGAAAGAAAGCCCAAAGAAAGCCCAAAGAAAGCCCAAAGAAAGCCCAAAGAAAGGGGAAAGAAAGCCCAAAGAAAGCCCAAAGAAAGGAGAAAGAAGCCCAAAGAAAGCCCAAAGAAAGCTCAAAGAAAGCCCAGAGAAAGCCCATAGAAAGCCCAAAGAAAGCCCAAAGAAAGCCCAAAGAAAGGGGAAGGAAAGCCCAAAGAAAGCCCAAAGAAAGCCCAAAGAAAGGGGAAAGAAAGCCCAAAGAAAGGGGAAAGAAAGCTCAAAGAAAGCCCAAAGAAAGCCCCAAGAAAGGGGAAAGAAAGCCCAAAGAAAGGGGAAAGAAAGCCCAAAGAAAGCCCAAAGAAAGCCCAAAGAAAGCCCAAAGAAAGCCCAAAGAAAGGGGAAAGAAAGCCCAAAGGAAGCCCAAGGAAAGCCCAAAGAAAGCCCAAAGAAAACCCAAAGAAAGGGGAAAGAAAGCCAAAGGAAATCCCAAAGAAAGCCCAAAGAAAGCCCAAAGACAGCCCAAAGAAATCCCAAAGAAAGCCCAAAGAAAGGTGAAAGAAAGGGGAAAGAAAGCCCAAAGAAAGGGGAAAGAAAGCCCAAAGAAAGGGGAAAGAAATCCCAAAGAAAGGGGAAAGAAATCCCAAAGAAAGGGGAAAGAAAGCCCAAAGAAAGGGGAAAGAAAGCCCAAAGAAATCCCAAAGAAAGCCCAAAGAAAGGGGGAAGAAAGCCCAAAGAAAGGGGAAAGAAAGACCAAAGAAAGGGGAAAGAAAGCCCAAAGAAAGCCCAAAGAAAGCCCAAAGAAAGCCTAAAGAAAGGAGAAAGAAAGCCAAAAGAAAGCCCAAAGAAAGGGGAAAGAAAGCCCAAAGAAAGCCCAAAGAAAGCCCAAAGAAAGCCCAAAGAAAGGGGAAAGAAAGCCCAAAGAAAGGGGAAAGAAAGCCCAAAGAAAGCCGAAAGAAAGCCCAAAGAAAGCCCAAAGTAAGCCCAAAGGAAGCTCAAAGAAAGCCCAAAGAAAGCCCAAAGAAAGGGGAAAGAAAGCCCAAAGAAAGCCCAAAGAATGCCCAAAGAAAGGGGAAAGAAAGTCCAAAGAAAGCACAAAGAAAGCCCAAAGAAAGCCCAAAGAAAGGGGAAGGAAAGCCCAAAGAAAGCCCAAAGAAAGGGGAAAGAAAGCCCAAAGAAAGGGGAAAGAAAGCCACCAGAAAGCCCAAAGAAAGATGAAAGAAAGCCCAAAGAAAGTGGAAAGAAAGCCCAAGGAAAGGGGAAAGAAAGCCCAAAGAAAGGGGAAAGAAAGCCCAAAGAAAGGGGAAAGAAAGCCCAAAGAAAGCCCAAAGAAAGCCCAAAGAAAGCCCAAAGAAAGCCCAAAGAAAGGGGAAAGAAAGCCCAAAGAAAGCCCAAAGAAAGGAGAAAGAAGCCCAAAGAAAGCCCAAAGAAAGCTCAAAGAAAGCCCAGAGAAAGCCCATAGAAAGCCCAAAGAAAGCCCAAAGAAAGCCCAAAGAAAGGGGAAGGAAAGCCCAAAGAAAGCCCAAAGAAAGCCCAAAGAAAGGGGAAAGAAAGCCCAAAGAAAGGGGAAAGAAAGCCCAAAGAAAGCCCAAAGAAAGCCCCAAGAAAGGGGAAAGAAAGCCCAAAGAAAGGGGAAAGAAAGCCCAAAGAAAGCCCAAAGAAAGCCCAAAGAAAGCCCAAAGAAAGCCCAAAGAAAGGGGAAAGAAAGCCCAAAGGAAGCCCAAGGAAAGCCCAAAGAAAGCCCAAAGAAAACCCAAAGAAAGGGGAAAGAAAGCCAAAGGAAATCCCAAAGAAAGCCCAAAGAAAGCCCAAAGACAGCCCAAAGAAATCCCAAAGAAAGCCCAAAGAAAGGTGAAAGAAAGGGGAAAGAAAGCCCAAAGAAAGGGGAAAGAAAGCCCAAAGAAAGGGGAAAGAAATCCCAAAGAAAGGGGAAAGAAATCCCAAAGAAAGGGGAAAGAAAGCCCAAAGAAAGGGGAAAGAAAGCCCAAAGAAATCCCAAAGAAAGCCCAAAGAAAGGGGGAAGAAAGCCCAAAGAAAGGGGAAAGAAAGACCAAAGAAAGCACAAAGAAAGACCAAAGAAAGCCCAAAGAAAGGGGAAAGAAAGCCCAAAGAAATCCCAAAGAAAGCCCAAAGAAAGCCCAAGGAAAGGGGTAAGAAAGCCCAAAGAAAGCCCAAAGAAAGGGGAAAGAAAGCCCAAAGAAAGGGAAAATAAAGGAGAAAGAAAGCCCAAAGAAAGCCCAAAGAAAGGGGAAAGAAAGCCCAAAGAAAGGGGAAAGAAAGGCCAAAGAAAGAGGAAAGAAAGCCCAAAGAAAGGGGAAAGAAATCCCAAAGAAATCCCAAAGAAATTCCAAAGAAAGCCCAAAGAAAGCCCAAAGGAAGCCCAAGGAAAGCCCAAAGAAAGCCCAAAGAAAGCCCAAAGAAAGCCCAGAGAAAGCCCATAGAAAGCCCAAAGAAAGCCCAAAGAAAGGCCAAAGAAAGCCCCACGAAAGGGGAAAGAAAGCCCAAAGAAAGGGGAAAGAAATCCCAAAGAAATCCCAAAGAAATTCCAAAGAAGCCCAAAGAAAGCCCAAAGGAAGCCCAAGGAAAGCCCAAAGAAAGCCCAAAGAAAGCCCAAAGAAAGGGGAAAGAAAGCCCAAAGAAAGCCCAAAGAAAGCCCAAAGAAAGCCCAAAGAAAGCCCAAAGAAAGGGGAAAGAAAGGAGAAAGAAATCCCAAAGAAAGGGGAAAGAAAGCCCAAAGAAAGGGGAAAGAAAGCCCAAAGAAAGGGGAAAGAAAGCCCAAAGAAAGCCCAAATAAAGCCCAAAGAAACCCAGAGAAAGCCCATAGAAAGCCCAAAGAAAGCCCAAAGAAAGGGGAAAGAAAGCCCAAAGAAAGGGGAAAGAAAGCCCAAAGAAAGGGGAAAGAAAGCCCAAAGAAAGGGGAAAGAAAGCCCAAAGAAAGCCCAAATAAAGCCCAAAGAAAGCCCAGAGAAAGCCCATAGAAAGCCCAAAGAAAGCCCAAAGAAAGGGGAAAGAAAGCCCAAAGAAAGGGGAAAGAAAGCCCAAAGAAAGGGGAAAGAAAGCCCAAAGAAAGCCCAAAGAAAGCCACAAGAAAGGGGAAAGAAAGCCCAAAGAAAGGGGAAAGAAAGCCCAAGGAAATTTCAAAGAAAGCCCAAAGAAAGCCCAAGGAAAGGGAAAAGAAAGCCCAAAGAAAGCCCAAAGAAAGGGGAAAGAAAGCCCAAAGAAATGGCAAAGAAAGCCAAAAGAAAGGGGAAAGAAAGCCCAAAGAAAGGGGAAAGAAAGCCAAAGGAAATCCCAAAGAAAGCCCAAAGAAAGCCCAAAGACAGCCCAAAGAAATCCCAAAGAAAGCCCAAAGAAAGGTGAAAGAAAGGGGAAAGAAAGCCCAAAGAAAGGGGAAAGAAAGCCCAAAGAAATGGGAAAGAAATCCCAAAGAAAGGGGAAAGAAATCCCAAAGAAAGGGGAAAGAAAGCCCAAAGAAAGGGGAAAGAAAGCCCAAAGAAATCCCAAAGAAAGCCCAAAGAAAGGGGGAAGAAAGCCCAAAGAAAGGGGAAAGAAAGACCAAAGAAAGGGGAAAGAAAGCCCAAAGAAAGCCCAAAGAAAGCCCAAAGAAAGCCCAAAGAAAGGGGAAAGAAAGCCCAAAGAAATCCCAAAGAAAGCCCAAAGAAAGCCCAAGGAAAGGGGTAAGAAAGCCCAAAGAAAGCCCAAAGAAAGGGGAAAGAAAGCCCAAAGAAAGGGAAAATAAAGGAGAAAGAAAGCCCAAAGAAAGCCCAAAGAAAGGGGAAAGAAAGCCCAAAGAAAGGGGAAAGAAAGGCCAAAGAAAGAGGAAAGAAAGCCCAAAGAAAGGGGAAAGAAATCCCAAAGAAATCCCAAAGAAATTCCAAAGAAAGCCCAAAGAAAGCCCAAAGGAAGCCCAAGGAAAGCCCAAAGAAAGCCCAAAGAAAGCCCAAAGAAAGCCCAGAGAAAGCCCATAGAAAGCCCAAAGAAAGCCCAAAGAAAGGCCAAAGAAAGCCCCACGAAAGGGGAAAGAAAGCCCAAAGAAAGGGGAAAGAAATCCCAAAGAAATCCCAAAGAAATTCCAAAGAAGCCCAAAGAAAGCCCAAAGGAAGCCCAAGGAAAGCCCAAAGAAAGCCCAAAGAAAGCCCAAAGAAAGGGGAAAGAAAGCCCAAAGAAAGCCCAAAGAAAGCCCAAAGAAAGCCCAAAGAAAGCCCAAAGAAAGGGGAAAGAAAGGAGAAAGAAATCCCAAAGAAAGGGGAAAGAAAGCCCAAAGAAAGAGGAAAGAAAGGCCAAAGAAAGGGGAAAGAAAGCCCAAAGAAAGCCCAAAGAAAGCCCAAAGAAAGGGGAAAGAAAGCCCAAAGAAAGGGGAAAGAAAGCCCAAAGAAAGCCCAAAGAAAGCCCAAAGAAAGCCCAAAGAAAGCCCAAAGAAAGGGGAAAGAAAGCCCAAAGGAAGCCCAAGGAAAGCCCAAAGAAAGCCCAAAGAAAACCCAAAGAAAGGGGAAAGAAAGCCAAAGGAAATCCCAAAGAAAGCCCAAAGAAAGCCCAAAGACAGCCCAAAGAAATCCCAAAGAAAGCCCAAAGAAAGGTGAAAGAAAGGGGAAAGAAAGCCCAAAGAAAGGGGAAAGAAAGCCCAAAGAAAGGGGAAAGAAATCCCAAAGAAAGGGGAAAGAAATCCCAAAGAAAGGGGAAAGAAAGCCCAAAGAAAGGGGAAAGAAAGCCCAAAGAAATCCCAAAGAAAGCCCAAAGAAAGGGGGAAGAAAGCCCAAAGAAAGGGGAAAGAAAGACCAAAGAAAGGGGAAAGAAAGCCCAAAGAAAGCCCAAAGAAAGACCAAAGAAAGCCCAAAGAAAGGGGAAAGAAAGCCCAAAGAAATCCCAAAGAAAGCCCAAAGAAAGCCCAAGGAAAGGGGTAAGAAAGCCCAAAGAAAGCCCAAAGAAAGGGGAAAGAAAGCCCAAAGAAAGGGAAAATAAAGGAGAAAGAAAGCCCAAAGAAAGCCCAAAGAAAGGGGAAAGAAAGCCCAAAGAAAGGGGAAAGAAAGGCCAAAGAAAGAGGAAAGAAAGCCCAAAGAAAGGGGAAAGAAATCCCAAAGAAATCCCAAAGAAATTCCAAAGAAAGCCCAAAGAAAGCCCAAAGGAAGCGCAAGGAAAGCCCAAAGAAAGCCCAAAGAAAGCCCAAAGAAAGCCCAGAGAAAGCCCATAGAAAGCCCAAAGAAAGCCCAAAGAAAGGCCAAAGAAAGCCCCACGAAAGGGGAAAGAAAGCCCAAAGAAAGGGGAAAGAAATCCCAAAGAAATCCCAAAGAAATTCCAAAGAAGCCCAAAGAAAGCCCAAAGGAAGCCCAAGGAAAGCCCAAAGAAAGCCCAAAGAAAGCCCAAAGAAAGGGGAAAGAAAGCCCAAAGAAAGCCCAAAGAAAGCCCAAAGAAAGCCCAAAGAAAGCCCAAAGAAAGGGGAAAGAAAGGAGAAAGAAATCCCAAAGAAAGGGGAAAGAAAGCCCATGGAAAGGGGAAAGAAAGCCCAAAGAAAGGGGAAAGAAAGCCCAAAGAAAGCCCAAATAAAGCCCAAAGAAAGCCCAGAGAAAGCCCATAGAAAGCCCAAAGAAAGCCCAAAGAAAGGGGAAAGAAAGCCCAAAGAAAGGGGAAAGAAAGCCCAAAGAAAGGGGAAAGAAAGCCCAAAGAAAGGGGAAAGAAAGCCCAAAGAAAGCCCAAATAAAGCCCAAAGAAAGCCCAGAGAAAGCCCATAGAAAGCCCAAAGAAAGCCCAAAGAAAGGGGAAAGAAAGCCCAAAGAAAGGGGAAAGAAAGCCCAAAGAAAGGGGAAAGAAATCCCAAAGAAAGGGGAAAGAAAGCCAAAGAAATGGCAAAGAAAGCCAAAAGAAAGGGGAAAGAAAGCCCAAAGACAGCCCAAAGAAATCCCAAAGAAAGCCCAAAGAAAGGTGAAAGAAAGGGGAAAGAAAGCCCAAAGAAAGGGGAAAGAAAGCCCAAAGAAAGGGGAAAGAAAGCCCAAAGAAATCCCAAAGAAAGCCCAAAGAAAGGGGGAAGAAAGCCCAAAGAAAGGGGAAATAAAGCCCAAAGAAATCCCAAAGAAAGCCCAAAGAAAGGGGGAAGAAAGCCCAAAGAAAGCCCAAAGAAAGCCAAAAGAAAGCCCAAAGAAAGGGGAAAGAAAGCCCAAAGAAAGCCCAAAGAAAGGGGAAAGAAAGGGGAAGATAGCCCAAAGAAAGCCCAAAGAAAGGGGAAAGAAAGCCCAAAGAAAGTCCAAAGAAAGGGGAAAGAAAGCCCAAAGAAAGGGGAAAGAAAGCCCAAAGAAAGCCCAAAGAAAGCCCAAAGAAATCCCAAAGAAAGCCTAAAGAAAGGGGAAAGAAAGCCCAAAAGAAAGCCCAAAGAAATGGGAAAGAAAGCACAAAGAAAGCCCAAAGAAAGCCCAAAGAAGGGGGAAAGAAAGCCCAAAGAATACCCAAAGAAAGGGGAAAGAGGCCCAAAGAAAGCCCAATGAAAGCCAAAAGAAAGGGGAAAGAAAGCCCAAAGAAAGGGGAAAGAAAGCCCAAAGAAAGCCCAAAGAAAGGGGAAAGAAAGCCCAAAGAAAGGGGAAAGAAAGCCCAAAGACAGCCCAAAGAAAGCCCAAAGAAAGTGGAAAGAAAGCCCAAAGAATGCCGAAAGAAAGGGGAAAGAAAGCCCAAAGAAAGCCCAAAGAAAGCCCAAAGAAAGGGGAAAGAAAGCCCAAAGAAAGGGGAAAGAAAGCCCAAAGAAAGTCCAAAGAAAGGGGAAAGAAGCCCAAAGAAAGCCCAAAGAAAGCCCAAAGAAAGCCCAAAGAAAGCCCAGAGAAAGGCCATAGAAAGGCCATAGAAAGCCCAAAGAAAGCCCAAAGAAAGCCCAAAGAAAGGGGAAGGAAAGCCCAAAGAAAGCCCAAAGAAAGCCCAAAGAAAGCCCAAAGAAAGTGGAAAGAAAGCCCAAAGAATGCCGAAAGAAAGGGGAAAGAAAGCCCAAAGAAAGCCCAAAGAAAGCCCAAAGAAAGGGGAAAGAAAGCCCAAAGAAAGGGGAAAGAAAGCCCAAAGAAAGTCCAAAGAAAGGGGAAAGAAGCCCAAAGAAAGCCCAAAGAAAGCCCAAAGAAAGCCCAAAGAAAGCCCAGAGAAAGGCCATAGAAAGGCCATAGAAAGCCCAAAGAAAGCCCAAAGAAAGCCCAAAGAAAGGGGAAGGAAAGCCCAAAGAAAGCCCAAAGAAAGCCCAAAGAAAGCCCAAAGGAAGGGGAAAGAAAGCCCAAAGAAAGGGGAAAGAAAACCCAAAGAAAGGGGAAAGAAAGCCCAAAGAAAGGGGAAAGAAAGCCCAAAGAAATGGGAAAGAAAGCCCAAAGAAAGCCCAAAGAAAGCCCAAAGAAAGCCCAAAGAAAGGGGAAAGAAAGCCCAAAGAAAGCCCAAAGAAAGGCGAAAGAAAGGGGAAGATAGCCCAAAGAAAGCCCAAAGAAAGCCCAAAGAAAGGGGAAAGAAAGCCCAAAGAAAGTCCAAAGAAAGGGGAAAGAAAGCCCAAAGAAAGCAAAAAAAAAAGGGGAAAGAAAGCCCAAAGAAAGCCCAAAGAAAGCCTAAAGAAAGGGGAAAGAAAGCCAAAAGAAAGCCCAAAGAAAGGGGAAAGAAAGCCCAAAGAAAGCCCAAAGAAAGCCCAAACAAAGCCCAAAGAAAGCCCAAAGAAAGGGGAAAGAAACCCCAAAGAAAGCCCAAATAAAGCCCAAAGAAAGCCGAAAGGAAGGGGAAAGAAAGCCCAAAGAAAGGGGAAAGAAAGCCCAAAGAAAGGGAAAATAAATGAGAAAGAAAGCCAAAAGAAAGGGGAAAGAAAGCCCAAAGAAAGGGGAAAGAAAGCCCAAAGAAAGGGGAAAGAAAGCCCAAAGAAAGCCCAAAGAAAGGAGAAAGAAGCCCAAAGAAAGGGGAAAGAAAGCCCAAAGAAAGTGGAAAGAAAGCCCAAAGAAAGAGAAAGAAAGCCCAAAGAAAGCCCAAAGAAAGGGGAAAGTAAGCCCTAAGAAAGGGCAAAAGAATGCCCAAAGAAAGGGGAAAGAAAGCCCAAAGAAAGGGCAAAGAAAGCCAAAAGAAAGGGGAAAGAAAGGCCAAAGAAAGGCCAAAGAAAGCCCAAAGAAAGGGGAAAGAAAGCCCAAAGAAAGGGGAAAGAAAGCCCAAAGAAAGCCCAAAGAAAGCCACAAGAAAGGGGAAAGAAAGCCCAAAGAAAGGGGAAAGAAAGCCCAAGGAAATTTCAAAGAAAGCCCAAAGAAAGCCCAAGGAAAGGGGAAAGAAAGCCCAAAGAAAGCCCAAAGAAAGGGGAAAGAAAGCCCAAAGAAAGGGAAAATAAAGGAGAAAGAAAGCCCAAAGAAAGCCCAAAGAAAGGGGAAAGAAAGCCCAAAGAAAGGGGAAAGAAAGCCCAAAGAAAGGGGAAAGAAAGCCCAAAGAAAGCCCAAAGAAAGGAGAAAGAAGCCCAAAGAAAGGGGAAAGAAAGCCCAAAAAAAGGGGAAAGAAAGCCCAAAGAAATGGGAAAGAAATCCCAAAGAAAGGGGAAAGAAATCCCAAAGAAAGGGGAAAGAAAGCCCAAAGAAAGGGGAAAGAAAGCCCAAAGAAATCCCAAAGAAAGCCCAAAGAAAGGGGGAAGAAAGCCCAAAGAAAGGGGAAAGAAAGACCAAAGAAAGGGGAAAGAAAGCCCAAAGAAAGCCCAAAGAAAGCCCAAAGAAAGCCCAAAGAAAGGGGAAAGAAAGCCCAAAGAAATCCCAAAGAAAGCCCAAAGAAAGCCCAAGGAAAGGGGTAAGAAAGCCCAAAGAAAGCCCAAAGAAAGGGGAAAGAAAGCCCAAAGAAAGGGAAAATAAAGGAGAAAGAAAGCCCAAAGAAAGCCCAAAGAAAGGGGAAAGAAAGCCCAAAGAAAGGGGAAAGAAAGGCCAAAGAAAGAGGAAAGAAAGCCCAAAGAAAGGGGAAAGAAATCCCAAAGAAATCCCAAAGAAATTCCAAAGAAAGCCCAAAGAAAGCCCAAAGGAAGCCCAAGGAAAGCCCAAAGAAAGCCCAAAGAAAGCCCAAAGAAAGCCCAGAGAAAGCCCATAGAAAGCCCAAAGAAAGCCCAAAGAAAGGCCAAAGAAAGCCCCACGAAAGGGGAAAGAAAGCCCAAAGAAAGGGGAAAGAAATCCCAAAGAAATCCCAAAGAAATTCCAAAGAAGCCCAAAGAAAGCCCAAAGGAAGCCCAAGGAAAGCCCAAAGAAAGCCCAAAGAAAGCCCAAAGAAAGGGGAAAGAAAGCCCAAAGAAAGCCCAAAGAAAGCCCAAAGAAAGCCCAAAGAAAGCCCAAAGAAAGGGGAAAGAAAGGAGAAAGAAATCCCAAAGAAAGGGGAAAGAAAGCCCAAAGAAAGAGGAAAGAAAGGCCAAAGAAAGGGGAAAGAAAGCCCAAAGAAAGCCCAAAGAAAGCCCAAAGAAAGGGGAAAGAAAGCCCAAAGAAAGGGGAAAGAAAGCCCAAAGAAAGCCCAAAGAAAGCCCAAAGAAAGCCCAAAGAAAGCCCAAAGAAAGGGGAAAGAAAGCCCAAAGGAAGCCCAAGGAAAGCCCAAAGAAAGCCCAAAGAAAACCCAAAGAAAGGGGAAAGAAAGCCAAAGGAAATCCCAAAGAAAGCCCAAAGAAAGCCCAAAGACAGCCCAAAGAAATCCCAAAGAAAGCCCAAAGAAAGGTGAAAGAAAGGGGAAAGAAAGCCCAAAGAAAGGGGAAAGAAAGCCCAAAGAAAGGGGAAAGAAATCCCAAAGAAAGGGGAAAGAAATCCCAAAGAAAGGGAAAGAAAGCCCAAAGAAAGGGGAAAGAAAGCCCAAAGAAATCCCAAAGAAAGCCCAAAGAAAGGGGGAAGAAAGCCCAAAGAAAGGGGAAAGAAAGACCAAAGAAAGGGGAAAGAAAGCCCAAAGAAAGCCCAAAGAAAGACCAAAGAAAGCCCAAAGAAAGGGAAAGAAAGCCCAAAGAAATCCCAAAGAAAGCCCAAAGAAAGCCCAAGGAAAGGGGTAAGAAAGCCAAAGAAAGCCCAAAGAAAGGGGAAAGAAAGCCCAAAGAAAGGGAAATAAAGGAGAAAGAAAGCCCAAAGAAAGCCCAAAGAAAGGGAAAGAAAGCCCAAAGAAAGGGGAAAGAAAGGCCAAAGAAAGAGGAAAGAAAGCCCAAAGAAAGGGGAAAGAAATCCCAAAGAAATCCCAAAGAAATTCCAAAGAAAGCCCAAAGAAAGCCCAAAGGAAGCGCAAGGAAAGCCCAAAGAAAGCCAAAGAAAGCCCAAAGAAAGCCCAGAGAAAGCCCATAGAAAGCCCAAAGAAAGCCCAAAGAAAGGCCAAAGAAAGCCCCACGAAAGGGAAAGAAAGCCAAAGAAAGGGGAAAGAAATCCCAAAGAAATCCCAAAGAAATTCAAAGAAGCCCAAAGAAAGCCCAAAGGAAGCCCAAGGAAAGCCCAAAGAAAGCCAAAGAAAGCCCAAAGAAAGGGGAAAGAAAGCCCAAAGAAAGCCCAAAGAAAGCCCAAAGAAAGCCCAAAGAAAGCCCAAAGAAAGGGGAAAGAAAGGAGAAAGAAATCCCAAAGAAAGGGGAAAGAAAGCCCAAAGAAAGGGAAAGAAAGCCCAAAGAAAGGGGAAAGAAAGCCCAAAGAAAGCCAAATAAAGCCCAAAGAAAGCCCAGAGAAAGCCCATAGAAAGCCCAAAGAAAGCCCAAAGAAAGGGGAAAGAAAGCCCAAAGAAAGGGGAAAGAAAGCCCAAAGAAAGGGGAAAGAAAGCCCAAAGAAAGGGGAAAGAAAGCCCAAAGAAAGCCCAAATAAAGCCCAAAGAAAGCCCAGAGAAAGCCCATAGAAAGCCCAAAGAAAGCCCAAAGAAAGGGGAAAGAAAGCCCAAAGAAAGGGGAAAGAAAGCCCAAAGAAAGGGGAAAGAAAGCCCAAAGAAAGCCCAAAGAAAGCCACAAGAAAGGGGAAAGAAAGCCCAAAGAAAGGGGAAAGAAAGCCCAAGAAATTTCAAAGAAAGCCCAAAGAAAGCCCAAGGAAAGGGAAAAGAAAGCCCAAAGAAAGCCCAAAGAAAGGGGAAAGAAAGCCCAAAGAAATGGCAAGAAAGCCAAAAGAAAGGGGAAGAAAGCCCAAAGAAAGGGGAAAGAAAGCCAAAGAAATCCCAAAGAAAGCCCAAAGAAAGCCCAAAGACAGCCCAAAGAAATCCCAAAGAAAGCCCAAGAAAGGTGAAAGAAAGGGGAAGAAAGCCCAAAGAAAGGGGAAAGAAAGCCCAAAAGAAAGGGGAAAGAAAGCCCAAAGAAATCCCAAAGAAAGCCCAAAGAAAGGGGGAAGAAAGCCCAAAGAAAGGGGAAAGAAAGCCCAAAGAAATCCCAAAGAAAGCCCAAAGAAAGGGGAAGAAAGCCCAAAGAAAGCCCAAAGAAAGCCAAAAGAAAGCCCAAAGAAAGGGGAAAGAAAGCCCAAAGAAAGCCCAAAGAAAGGGAAAGAAAGGGGAAGATAGCCCAAAGAAAGCCCAAAGAAAGGGGAAAGAAAGCCCAAAGAAAGTCCAAAGAAAGGGGAAAGAAAGCCCAAAGAAAGGGGAAAGAAAGCCCAAAGAAAGCCCAAAGAAAGCCCAAAGAAATCCCAAAGAAAGCCTAAAGAAAGGGGAAGAAAGCCCAAAAGAAAGCCCAAAGAAATGGGAAAGAAAGCACAAAGAAAGCCCAAAGAAAGCCCAAGAAGGGGGAACAGAAAGCCCAAAGAATACCCAAGAAAGGGGAAAGAGGCCCAAAGAAAGCCCAATGAAAGCCAAAAGAAAGGGGAAAGAAAGCCCAAAGAAAGGGGAAAGAAAGCCCAAAGAAAGCCCAAAGAAAGGGGAAAGAAAGCCCAAAGAAAGGGGAAAGAAAGCCCAAAGACAGCCAAAGAAAGCCCAAAGAAAGTGGAAAGAAAGCCAAAGAATGCCGAAAGAAAGGGGAAAGAAAGCCCAAAGAAAGCCCAAAGAAAGCCCAAAGAAAGGGGAAAGAAGCCCAAAGAAAAGGGGAAAGAAAGCCCAAAGAAAGTCCAAAGAAAGGGGAAAGAAGCCCAAAGAAAGCCCAAAGAAAGCCCAAAGAAAGCCCAAAGAAAGCCCAGAGAAAGGCCATAGAAAGGCCATAGAAAGCCCAAAGAAAGCCCAAAGAAAGCCCAAAGAAAGGGGAAGGAAAGCCCAAAGAAAGCCCAAAGAAAGCCCAAAGAAAGCCCAAAGGAAGGGGAAAGAAAGCCCAAAGAAAGGGGAAAGAAAACCCAAAGAAAGGGGAAAGAAAGCCCAAAGAAAGGGGAAAGAAAGCCCAAAGAAATGGGAAAGAAAGCCCAAAGAAAGCCCAAAGAAAGCCCAAAGAAAGCCCAAGAAAGGGGAAAGAAAGCCCAAAGAAAGCCCAAAGAAAGGCGAAAGAAAGGGGAAGATAGCCCAAAGAAAGCCCAAAGAAAGCCCAAAGAAAGGGGAAAGAAAGCCCAAAGAAAGTCCAAAGAAAGGGAAAGAAAGCCCAAAGAAAGCAAAAAAAAAAGGGAAAGAAAGCCCAAAGAAAGCCCAAAGAAAGCCTAAAGAAAGGGGAAAGAAAGCCAAAAGAAAGCCCAAAGAAAGGGGAAAGAAAGCCCAAAGAAAGCCCAAAGAAAGCCCAAACAAAGCCCAAAGAAAGCCAAAGAAAGGGGAAAGAAACCCCAAAGAAAGCCCAAATAAAGCCCAAAGAAAGCCGAAAGGAAGGGGAAAGAAAGCCCAAAGAAAGGGGAAAGAAAGCCCAAAGAAAGGGAAAATAAATGAGAAAGAAAGCCAAAAGAAAGGGGAAAGAAAGCCCAAAGAAAGGGGAAAGAAAGCCCAAAGAAAGGGGAAAGAAAGCCCAAAGAAAGCCCAAAGAAAGGAGAAAGAAGCCCAAAGAAAGGGAAAGAAGCCCAAAGAAAGTGAAAGAAAGCCCAAAGAAAGAGAAAGAAAGCCCAAAGAAAGCCAAAGAAAGGGGAAAGTAAGCCCTAAGAAAGGGCAAAAGAATGCCCAAAGAAAGGGAAAGAAAGCCCAAAGAAAGGGCAAAGAAAGCCAAAAGAAAGGGGAAAGAAAGGCCAAAGAAAGGCCAAAGAAAGCCCAAAGAAAGGGGAAAGAAAGCCCAAAGAAAGGGGAAAGAAAGCCCAAGAAAGCCCAAAGAAAGCCACAAGAAAGGGGAAAGAAAGCCCAAAGAAAGGGGAAAGAAAGCCCAAGGAAATTTCAAAGAAAGCCCAAAGAAAGCCCAAGGAAAGGGGAAAGAAAGCCAAAGAAAGCCCAAAGAAAGGGGAAAGAAAGCCCAAAGAAAGGGAAAATAAAGGAGAAAGAAAGCCCAAAGAAAGCCCAAGAAGGGGAAAGAAAGCCCAAAGAAAGGGGAAAGAAAGCCCAAAGAAAGGGGAAAGAAAGCCCAAAGAAAGCCCAAAGAAAGGAGAAAGAAGCCCAAAGAAAGGGAAAGAAAGCCCAAAAAAAGGGGAAAGAAAGCCAAAGAAAGAGAAAGAAAGCCCAAAGAAAGCCCAAAGAAAGGGGAAAGTAAGCCCTTAGAAAGGGCAAAGAAAGCCCAAAGAAAGGGAAAGAAAGCCCAAAGAAAGCCCAAGAAAGGGGAAAGAAAGCCAAAGAAAGGGGAAAGAAAGCCCAAAGAAAGGGGAAAGAAAGCCCAAAGAAACCCAAAGAAATCCAAAGAAAGCCCAAAGAAAGCCCAAAGAAAGCCCAAAGGAAGCCCAAGGAAAGCCCAAAGAAAGCCCAAAGAAAGCCCAAAGAAAGGGGAAAGAAAGCCAAAGAAAGCCCAAAGAAAGCCCAAAGAAAGACCAAACACAGCCCAAAGAAAGCCCAAAGAAAGGGGAAAGAAAGCCCAAAGAAAGGGGAAAGAAAGCCCAAAGAAAGGGGAAAGAAATCCCAAAGAAAGGGGAAAGAAAGCCAAAGAAAGGGGAAAGAAAGCCCAAAGAAAGGGGAAGGAAAGCCGAAAGAAAGGCGAAAGAAAGCCAAAGAAAGCAGAATGAAAGGGAAAGAAAGCCCAAAGAAAGGGGAAAGAAAGCCCAAAGAAAGGGGAAAGAAAGCCCAAAGAAAGAGGAAAGAAAGCCCAAAGAAAGCCCAAAGAAAGCCCAAAGAAAGGGAAAGAAAGCCCAAAGAAAGGGGAAAGAAAGGGGAAGATAGCGCAAAGAAAGCCAAAGAAAGGGGAAAGAAAGCCCAAAGAAAGTCCAAAGAAAGGGGAAAGAAAGGCCAAAGAAAGCCCAAAGAAAGGGGAAAGAAAGCCCAAAGAAAGCCCAACGAAAGCCTAAAGAAAGGAGAAAGAAAGCCAAAAGAAAGCCCAAAGAAAGGGGAAAGAAAGAACAAAGAAAGCCCAAAGAAAGCCCAAAGAAGCCCAAAGAAAGGGGAAAGAAAGCCAAAGAAAGCCCAAAGAAAGGGTAAAGAAAGCCCAAAGAAAGTCCAAACAAAGCCCAAAGAAAGCCCAAAGAAAGCCCAAAGAAAGGGGAAAGAAAGCCCAAAGAATGGGAAAGAAAGCCCAAAGAAAGCCGAAAGAAAGCCCAAAGAAAGCCCAAAGTAAGCCCAAAGGAAGCTCAAAGAAAGCCCAAAGAAAGCCCAAAGAAAGGGAAAGAAAGCCCAAAGAAAGCCCAAAGAATGCCCAAAGAAAGGGGAAAGAAAGCCCAAAGAAAGCACAAAGAAAGCCAAAGAAAGCCCAAAGAAAGGGGAAAGAAAGCCCAAAGAAAGCCAAAGAAAGCGGAAGAAAGCCCAAAGAAAGGGAAAGAAAGCCACCAGAAAGCCCAAAGAAAGATGAAAGAAAGCCCAAAGAAAGTGGAAAGAAAGCCCACGGAAAGGGGAAAGAAAGCCCAAGAAAGTGGAAAGAAAGCCCAAAGAAAGGGGAAAGAAAGCCCAAAGAAAGGGGAAAGAAAGCCCAAAGAAAGCCCAAGGAAAGCCCAAAGAAATGGGAAAGAAAGCCCAAAGAAAGCCCAAAGAAAGGAGAAAGAAGCCCAAAGAAAGCCCAAAGAATGCCCAAAGAAAGCCCAGAGAAAGCCCAAGGAAAGCCCAAAGAAAGCCCAAAGAAAGCCCAAAGAAAGCCCAAAGAAAGGGGAAGGAAAGCCCAAAGAAAGCCCAAAGAAAGCCCAAAGAAAGCCCAAAGAAAGGGGAAAGAAAGCCCAAAGAAAGGGAAAGAAAGCCCAAAGAAAGCCAAAGAAAGCCCAAGAAAGGGGAAAGAAAGCCCAAAGAAAGCCCAAGGAAAGCCCAAAGAAAGCCCAAAGAAAGCCCAAAGAAAGCCCAAACAAAGGGGAAAGAAAGCCCAAAGGAAGCCCAAGGAAATCCCAAAGAAAGCCCAAAGAAATCCCAAAGAAAGGGGAAAGAAAGCAAGGAAATCCCAAAGAAAGCCCAAAGAAAGCCAAAGACAGCCCAAAGAAATCCCAAAGAAAGCCCAAAGAAAGCCCAAAGAAAGCCCAAAGAAAGGCCCAAAGAAAGCCCAAAGAAAGCCCAAAGAAAGGGGAAAGAAAGGCCAAAGAAAGGGGAAAGAAAGCCCAAAGAAAGCCCAAAGAAAGGGGAAAGAAGCCCAAGAAAGCCCAAATAAAGCCCAAAGAAAGCCCAGAGAAAGCCCATAGAAAGCCCAAATAAAGCCCAAAGAAAGGCCAAAGAAAGCCCCACGAAAGGGGAAAGAAAGCCCAAAGAATGGGGAAAGAAAGCCCAAAGAAATCCCAAAGAAATTCCAAAGAAAGCCCAAAGAAAGCCCAAAGGAAGCCCAAGGAAAGCCCAAAGAAAGCCCAAAGAAAGCCCAAAGAAAGGGGAAAGAAAGCCAAAGAAAGCCCAAAGAAAGGGAAAGAAGCCCAAAGAAAGCCCAAATAAAGCCAAAGAAAGCCCAGAGAAAGCCAATAGAAAGCCAAAGAAAGCCCAAAGAAAAGGCCAAAGAAAGCCCAAAGAAAGGGGAAAGAAAGCCAAAGAAAGCCACAAGAAAGCCACAAGAAAGGGGAAAGAAAGCCCAAAGAAAGGGGAAAGAAAGCCCAAAAAAAGCCCAAGAAAGCCCAAGGAAAGCCCAAAGAAAGCACAAAGAAAGCCCAAAGAAAGCCCAAAGAAAGCCCAAACAAAGGGGAAAGAAAGCCCAAAGAAAGCCCAAGGAAAAGGGAAAGAAAACCCAAAGAAAGCCCAAAGAAAGGGGAAAGAAAGCCCAAAGAAAGCCCAAAGAAAGGGAAAGAAAGCCAAAGAAAGCCCAAAGAAAGGGAAAGAAAGCCCAAAGAAAGGGGAAAGAAAGCCCAAAGAAAGCCCAAAGAAAGAGGAAAGAAAGCCCAAAGAAAGGGGAAATAAGGCACAAAGAAAGGGGAAAGAAAGCCCAAAGAAAGGGGAAAGAAAGCCCAAAGAAAAGGAAAGAAAGCCCAAAGAAAGGGGAAAGAAAGGCCAAAGAAAGGGGAAAGAAAGCCCAAAGAAAGCCCAAATAAAGCCAAAGAAAGCCAGAGAAAGCCCATAGAAATCCCAAAGAAAGCCCAAAGAAAGGGGAAAGAAAGCCCAAAGAAAGGGGAAAGAAAGCCCAAAGAAAGGGGAAAGAAAACCCAAAGAAAGGGAAAGAAGCCCAAAGAAAGCCCAAAGAAAGCCCAAAGAAAGCCAGAGAAAGGCCATAGAAAGGCCATAGAAAGCCCAAAGAAAGCCCAAAGAAAGCCCAAAGAAAGGGGAAGGAAAGCCCAAAGAAAGCCCAAAGAAAGCCCAAAGAAAGCCCAAAGAAAGCCCAAAGGAAGGGGAAAGAAAGCCCAAAGAAAGGGGAAAGAAAGCCCAAAGAAAAGGGAAAGAAGCCCGAAGAAATCCCAAAGAAAGGCCAAAGAAAGCCCAAAGAAAGCCCAAAGAAGAGGAAAGAAAGGCCAAAGAAAGGGGAAAGAAAGCCCAAAGAAAGCCCAAAGAAAGGGGAAAGAAGCCCAAAGAAAGCCCAAATAAGCCCAAAGAAAGCCCAGAGAAAGCCCATCGAAAGCCCAAGAAAGCCCAAAAAAGGCCAAAGAAAGCCCAAAGAAAGGCAAAGAAAGCCCAAATAAAGCCCAAAGAAAGCCACAAGAAAGGGGAAGAAAGCCCAAAGAGAGGGGAAAGAAAGCCAATGAAATCCCAAAGAAATCCCAAAGAAAGCCCAAAGAAAGCCCAAGGAAAGGGGAAAGAAAGCCCAAAGAAAGGTGAAAGAAAGCCCAAAGAAAGCCAAAAGAAAGCCCAAAGAAAGGGGAAAGAAAGCCCAAAGAAAGGGAAAATAAAGGAGAAAGAAGCCCAAAGAAAGCCCAAAGAAAGGGGAAAGAAGCCCAAAGAAAGGGGAAAGAAAGCCCAAAGAAAGCCCAAAGAAAAGGGAAAGAAAGCCCAAAGAAAGGGGAAAGAAAGCCCAAAGAAAAGGGAAAGAAAGCCAAAGAAATGGGAGAGAAAGCCCAAAGAAAGCCCAAAGAAAGGGGAAAGTAAGCACTAAGAAAGGGCAAAGAAAGCCCAAAGAAAGGGCAAAGAAAGCCCAAAGAAATGGCAAAGAAAGCCCAAAGAAAGGGCAAAGAAAGCCGAAAGAAAGGGGAAAGAAAGCCCTAAGAAAGCCCCAAGAAAGGGGAAAGAAAGCCCAAAGAAAGGGGAAAGAAAGCCCAAAGAAATCCCAAAGAATCCCAAGAAAGCCCAAAGAAAGCCCAAAGAAAGCCCAAAGGAAGCCCAAGCGAAAGCCCAAAGAACAGGGGAAAGAAAGGTTTAAGAAAGCCCAAAGAAAGGGGAAAGAAAGCCCAAAGAAAGCCCAAAGACAGCCCAAAGAAAGCCCAAAGAAAGCCCAAATAAAGGGGAAAGAAAGGGGAAAGAAAGCCCAAAGAAAGGGGAAAGAAATCCCAAAGAAAGGGGAAAGAAAGCTCAAGAAAGGGGAAAGAAAGCCCAAAGAAAGGGGAAAGAAAGCCCAAAGAAAGGGGAAAGAAAGCCCAAAGAAAGGGGAAAGAAAGCCCAAAGAAAGGGAAAGAAAGCCCAAGAAAGCCCAAAGAAAGCCCAAAGAAAGGGGAAAGAAAGCCCAAAGAAAGCCCAAAGAAAGGGGAAAGAAAGGGGAAGATAGCCCAAAGAAAGCCCAAAGAAAGGGGAAAGAAAGCCCAAAGAAAGTCCAAAGAAAGGGGAAAGAAAGCCCAAAGAAAGCCCAAAGAAGGGAAAGAAAGCCCGAAGAAAGCCCAAAGAAAGCCTAAAGAAAGGGAAAGGAAGCCCAAAGAAAGCCCAAGGAAAAGGGAAAGAAAGCCCAAAGAAAGCCCAAAGAAAGGGGAAAGAAAGCCCAAAGAAAGCCCAAGAAAGCCAAAGAAAGGGGAAAGAAAGCCCAAAGAAAGCCAAAGAAAGGGGAAGAAAGCCCAAAGAAAGCCCAAAGAAAGGGGAAAGAAAGCCCAAAGAAAGACCAAAGAAAGGGGAAAGAAAGCCCAAAGAAAGGGGAAAGAAAGCCGAAAGAAAGCCCAAAGAAAGCCCAAAGAAAGGGGAAAGAAAGCCCAAAGAAAGGCCAAAAAAAGCCCAAAGAAAGCCCAAGGAAAGCCCAAAGAAAGCCCAAAGAAAGCCCAAAGAAAGCCCAAAGAAAGCCCAAACAAAGGGGAAAGAAAGCCCAAAGAAAGCCCAAGGAAAAGGGAAAGAAAGCCCAAAGAAAGCCAAGAAAGGGGAAAGAAAGCCCAAAGAAAGCCCAAAGAAAGGGGAAAGAAAGGGTAAGGAAAGCCCAAAGAAAGGGGAAAGAAAGCCCAAAGAAAGGGAAAGAAAGCCCAAAGAAACCCAAAGAAAGAGGAAAGAAAGCCCAAAGAAAGGGGAAAGAAAGCACAAAGAAAGGGGAAAGAAAGCCCAAAGAAAGGGGAAAGAAAGCCCAAAGAAAGCCCAAAGAAAGCCCAAAGAAAGCCCAAGAAAGGGGAAAGAAAGCCCAAAGAAAGGGGAAAGAAAGCCCAAAGAAAGGGGAAAGAAAGCCCAAAGAAAGCCCAAATAAAGCCCAAAGAAAGCCCAGAGAAAGCCCATAGAAAGCCCAAAGAAAGCCAAAGAAAGGGGAAAGAAAGCCCAAAGAAAGGGGAAAGAAAGCCCAAAGAAAGGGGAAAGAAAGCCCAAAGAAAGCCCTGAGAAAGCCACAAGAAAGGGGAAAGAAAGCCCAAAGAAAGGGGAAAGAAAGCCCAAGGAAATTTCAAGAAAGCCCAAAGAAAGCCCAAGGAAAGGGGAAAGAAAGCCAAAGAAAGCCCAAAGAAAGGGAAAGAAAGCCCAAAGAAAGGGTAAAGAAAGCCAAAAGAAAGGGGAAAGAAAGCCCAAAGAAAGGGGAAAGAAAGCCCAAAGAAATCCCAAAGTAATCCCAAAGAAAGCCCAAAGAAAGCCCAAAGAAAGCCCAAAGGAAGCCCAAGGAAAGCCCAAAGAAAGGGGAAAGAAAGCCCAAAGAAAGGGGAAAGAAAGCCCAAAGAAAGCCCAAAGAAAGCCCAAAGAGAGCCCAACACAGCCCAAAGAAAGCCCAAAGAAAGCCCAAAGAAAGGGGAATGAAAGCCCAAAGAAAGGGGAAAGAAAGCCAAAGAAAGGGAAAGAAAGCCCAAAGAAAGGGAAGGAAAGCGAAAGAAAGGCCAAAGAAAGCCCAAAGAAAGCAGAATGAAAGGGAAAGAAAGCCCAAAGAAAGGGGAAAGAAAGCCAAAGAAAGGGGAAAGAAAGCCCAAAGAAAGGGGAAAGAAAGCCCAAAGAAAGCCCAAAGAAAGACCAAAGAAAGGGGAAAGAAAGCCCAAAGAAAGGGGAAAGAAAGGGGAAGATAGCCCAAAGAAAGCCCAAAGAAAGGGGAAAGAAAGCCCAAAGAAATTCCAAAGAAAGGGGAAAGAAAGCCAAAGAAAGCCCAAAGAAAGGGGAAAGAAAGCCCAAAAAAGCCCAACGAAAGCCTAAAGAAAGGAGAAAGAAAGCCAAAAGAAAGCCCAAAGAAAGGGGAAAGAAAGCCCAAAGAAAGCCAAAGAAAGCCCAAAGAAACGGGAAAGAAAGCCCAAAGAAAGCCCAAAGAAAGGGTAAGAAAGCCCAAAGAAAGTCCAAACAAAGCCCAAAGAAAGCCCAAAGAAAGGGAAAGAAAGCCCAAAGAAAGGGGAAAGAAAGCCCAAAGAAAGCCGAAAGAAAGCCCAAAGAAAGCCCAAAGTAAGCCCAAAGGAAGCTCAAAGAAAGCCCAAAGAAAGCCCAAAGAAAGGGGAAAGAAAGCCCAAAGAAAGCCCAAAGAATGCCCCAAAGAAAGGGGAAAGAAAGTCCAAAGAAAGCACAAAGAAAGCCCAAAGAAAGCCCAAAGAAAGGGGAAAGAAAGCCCAAAGAAAGCCCAAAGAAAGGGGAAAGAAAGCCCAAAGAAAGGGGAAAGAATGCCACCAGAAAGCCCAAAGAAAGATGAAAGAAAGCCCAAAGAAAGTGGAAAGAAAGCCCAAGGAAAGGGGAAAGAAAGCCCAAAGAAAGGGGAAAGAAAGCCAAAGAAAGAGGAAAGAAAGCCAAAGAAAGCCCAAAGAAAGCCCAAAGAAAGGGAAAGAAAGCCCAAAGAAAGCCCAAAGAAAGGAGAAAGAAGCCCAAAGAAAGCCCAAAGAAAAGCCCAAAGAAAGCCCAGAGAAAGCCCATAGAAAGCCCAAGAAAGCCCAAAGAAAGCCCAAAGAAAGGGGAAGGAAAGCCCAAAGAAAGCCCAAAGAAAGCCAAAGAAAGGGAAAGAAAGCCCAAGAAAGGGAAAGAAAGCCCAAAGAAAGCCAAAGAAAGCCCAAAGAAAGCCCCAAGAAAGGGGAAAGAAAGCCCAAAGAAAGGGGAAAGAAAGCCCAAAGAAAGCCCAAAGAAAGCCCAAAGAAAGCCCAAAGAAAGCCCAAAGAAAGGGGAAAGAAAGCCCAAAGGAAGCCCAAGGAAAGCCAAAGAAAGCCCAAAGAAAACCCAAAGAAAGGGGAAAGAAAGCCAAAGGAAATCCAAAGAAAGCCCAAAGAAAGCCCAAAGACAGCCCAAAGAAATCCCGAAGAAAGCCCAAAGAAAGCCTAAAGAAAGGGGAAAGAAAGCCCAAAAGAAAAGCCCAAAGAAATGGAAAGAAAGCACAAAGAAAGCCCAAAGAAAGCCCAAAGAAGGGGAAAGAAAGCCCAAAGAATACCCAAAGAAAGGGGAAAGAGGCCCAAAGAAAGCCCAATGAAAGCCAAAAGAAAGGGGAAAGAAAGCCCAAAGAAAGGGGAAAGAAAGCCCAAAGAAAGCCCAAAGAAAGGGGAAAGAAAGCCAAAGAAAGCCCAAAGAAAGGGGAAAGAAAGCCCAAAGAAAGGGGAAAGAAATCCCAAAGAAAAGGGGAAAGAAATCCCAAAGAAAGGGGAAAGAAAGCCCAAAGAAATCCCAAAGAAAGCCCAAAGAAAGGGGGAAGAAAGCCCAAAGAAAGGGGAAAGAAAGCCCAAGAAAGGGGAAAGAAAGCCCAAAGAAAGGGGAAAGAAAGCCAAAGAAAGCCCAAAGAAAGCCCAAAGAAAGGGGAAGAAAGCCCAAAGAAATCCCAAAGAAAGCCCAAAGAAAGCCCAAGGAAAGGGGAAGAAAGCCCAAAGAAAGCCCAAAGAAAGGGGAAAGAAAGCCCAAAGAAAGGGAAAATAAAGGAGAAAGAAAGCCCAAAGAAAGCCCAAAGAAAGGGAAAGAAAGCCCAAAGAAAGGGGAAAGAAAGGGGAAAGAAAGCCCAAAGAAAGCCCAAAGAAAGCCCAAAGAAAGGGGAAAGAAAGGCCAAAGAAAGGGGAAAGAAAGCCCAAAGAAAGGGGAAAGAAATCCCAAAGAAATCCCAAAGAAATTCCAAAGAAAGCCCAAAGAAAGCCCAAAGGAAGCCCAAGGAAAGCCCAAAGAAAGCCCAAAGAAAGCCCAAAGAAAGCCAGAGAAAGCCCATAGAAAGCCCAAAGAAAGCCCAAAGAAAGGCCAAAGAAAGCCCCACGAAAGGGGAAAGAAAGCCCAAAGAAAGGGGAAAGAAATCCCAAAGAAATCCCAAAGAAATTCCAAAGAAGCCCAAAGAAAGCCCAAAGGAAGCCCAAGGAAAGCCCAAGAAAGCCCAAAGAAAGCCCAAAGAAAGGGGAAAGAAAGCCCAAAGAAAGCCCAAAGAAAGCCCAAAGAAAGCCCAAGAAAGCCCAAAGAAAGGGGAAAGAAAGGAGAAAGAAATCCCAAAGAAAGGGGAAAGAAAGCCCAAAGAAATGGGAAAGAAAGCCAAAGAAAGGGGAAAGAAAGCCCAAAGAAAGCCCAAAGAAAGCCCAAAGAAAGGGGAAAGAAAGCCCAAAGAAAGGGGAAAGAAAGCCCAAAGAAAGGGGATAGAAAGCCCAAAGAAAGGGGAAAGAAAGCCCAAAGAAAGGGGAAATAAAGCCAAAGAAAGCCCAAAGAAAGCCCAAAGAAAGCCCAAAGAAAGGGGAAAGAAAGCCCAAAGAAAGCCCAAAGAAAGGGGAAAGAAAGGGGAGATAGCCCAAAGAAAGCCCAAAGAAAGGGGAAAGAAAGCCCAAAGAAAGTCAAAAGAAAGGGGAAAGAAAGCCCAAAGAAAGCCCAAAGAAAGCCCAAAGAAATCCCAAAGAAATCCCAAAGAAAGCCTAAAGAAAGGGGAAAGAAAGCCCAAAAGAAAGCCAAAGAAATGGGAAAGAAAGCACAAGAAAGCCCAAAGAAAGCCAAAGAAGGGGGAAAGAAAGCCCAAAGAATACCCAAAGAAAGGGGAAAGAGGCCCAAAGAAAGCCCAATGAAAGCCAAAAGAAAGGGGAAAGAAAGCCCAAAGAAAGGGGAAAGAAAGCCCAAAGAAAGCCCAAAGAAAGGGAAAGAAAGCCCAAAGAAAGCCCAAAGAAAGGGGAAAGAAAGGCCAAAGACAGCCCAAAGAAAGCCAAAGAAAGTGGAAAGAAAGCCCAAAGAATGCCGAAAGAAAGGGGAAAGAAGCCCAAAGAAAGCCCAAAGAAAGCCCAAAGAAAGGGGAAAGAAAGCCCAAAGAAAGGGGAAAGAAAGCCAAAGAAAGTCCAAAGAAAGGGGAAAGAAGCCCAAAGAAAGCCCAAAGAAAGCCCAAAGAAAGCCCAAAGAAAGCCCAGAGAAAGGCCATAGAAAGGCCATAGAAAGCCAAAGAAAGCCCAAAGAAAGCCCAAAGAAAGGGGAAAGAAAGCCCAAAGAAAGGGGAAAGAAAGCCCAAAGAAAGTCCAAAGAAAGGGGAAAGAAGCCCAAAGAAAGCCCAAAGAAAGCCCAAAGAAAGCCCAAAGAAAGCCCAGAGAAAGGCCATAGAAAGGCCATAGAAAGCCCAAGAAAGCCCAAAGAAAGCCCAAAGAAAGGGAAGGAAAGCCCAAAGAAAGCCCAAAGAAAGCCCAAAGAAAGCCCAAAGGAAGGGAAAGAAAGCCCAAAGAAAGGGGAAAGAAAGCCCAAAGAAAGGGAAAGAAAGCCCAAAGAAAGGGGAAAGAAAGCCCAAAGAAATGGGAAAGAAAGCCCAAAGAAAGCCCAAAGAAAGCCCAAAGAAAGCCCAAAGAAGGGGAAAGAAAGCCAAAGAAAGCCCAAAGAAAGGCGAAAGAAAGGGGAAGATAGCCCAAAGAAAGCCCAAAGAAAGCCCAAAGAAAGGGGAAAGAAAGCCCAAAGAAAGTCCAAAGAAAGGGGAAAGAAAGCCCAAAGAAAGCAAAAAAAAAAGGGGAAAGAAAGCCCAAAGAAAGCCCAAAGAAAGCCTAAAGAAAGGGGAAAGAAAGCCAAAAGAAAGCCCAAAGAAAGGGGAAAGAAAGCCCAAAGAAAGCCCAAAGAAAGCCCAAACAAAGCCCAAAGAAAGCCCAAAGAAAGGGAAAGAAACCCCAAAGAAAGCCCAAAGAAAGCCCAAAGAAAGCCCAAAGGAAGGGGAAAGAAAGCCCAAAGAAAGGGGAAAGAAAGCCCAAAGAAAGGGAAAATAAATGAGAAAGAAAGCCAAAAGAAGGGGAAAGAAAGCCCAAAGAAAGGGAAAGAAAGCCCAAAGAAAGGGGAAAGAAAGCCCAAGAAAGCCCAAAGAAAGGAGAAAGAAGCCCAAAGAAAGGGGAAAGAAAGCCCAAAGAAAGTGGAAAGAAAGCCCAAAGAAAGAGAAAGAAAGCCCAAAGAAAGCCCAAAGAAAGGGGAAAGTAAGCCCTAAGAAAGGGCAAAAGAATGCCCAAAGAAAGGGGAAAGAAAGCCCAAAGAAAGGGCAAAGAAAGCCAAAAGAAAGGGGAAAGAAAGGCCAAAGAAAGCCAAAGAAAGGGAAAGAAAGCCCAAAGAAAGGGGAAAGAAAGCCCAAAGAAAGCCCAAAGAAAGCCACAAGAAAGGGGAAAGAAAGCCCAAAGAAGGGGAAAGAAAGCCCAAGGAAATTTCAAAGAAAGCCTAAAGAAAGCCCAAGGAAAGGGGAAAG